>NC_134837.1:275457309-275527719 GCF_004210375.1 Tachypleus tridentatus
TATCACTCACCACCGCCAACCCGGGCTGCTCTTTTTACCGAATAGTGGGATTGACCGTCACATTATAACACCTCCCTGCGGCTGGGAGGGCGAGCATGTTTGAAAGGCACGGCTCAGGCGTTCGACCCTCAGATTACGAAGCGCACGCCTTAACGCGCTAGGCCATGCCAGGCCTCGCCAACACAGAGCCACCATAATACAAAATATAGAGAGGTTACATTCTAAATCGGATGACTGAAACTCTAATTTGCACCCACCATCCTCTCTCTCCTTATAGAATACATTTCTCAACCTGCCATTAGTCACCTTCAGACATTTTTTATTTGTACAGAAATGACAGTCTGTGTGAACGAATGCATGGAGGTGTGGCACTGTTGGTGTCAGCACCTTTCTCTTTACCACTCACACACCCTTGGAGATTGTAGCCCCTACGTGTTTCCGTGGTCTCACAATGGTCGTTGTCGATGCCACCCGACCTTCGTGCCCTGGTAGAAGCTGGATCAAACAAACCAACTCTTTCACTATCCTTGCGAGAGACCCTTACAAGGCCCCTGTCTTCGTCGGTAAGCTACCAACAGACCACTCCAGTAACAAACTGACTGTATAATACAAGCATTTGATCAATATATTCAGTCTCAATATGCTTTCCACTATATTCTCGTCCGTGGTAAATCCTACGTGTCACATGGCATGGAAGGCTCAAAAAAACGAGCAAAATATTTCTGTAGATATCTACTCTCGAACCACATCTTTCCATGCTCAGTGGTAAGAAATCAAAACCATAGGAATGTTGGATTCGGTTCATAACTTTAGCCTATCTTGTACCACCAGTTCCAAAACTTGTGGGACAATATTCTGGTCTGTGAGCAGTTACTTGTATTTTTGTCCCCCTCTTGTTCTTGCTCTGATTGCAGAGAGTAGCTGATACCCAGACCATCACCTATACAGCAGGTGAAAGCGCTGCTGGATATCTAGCTCTCCACCTTCCTTCTTAGCCACCAAGACTCAGGTGAGCGATCACCTTTTCCTTCAAGCTGTTTACTTCTATGATTAATCCACACTCTTACATTGTTGGAACTCAAATTGGCCTTTACTCAATCTCTCCGGTACGTCTGATGTACACTAACATGCTTCATCTCTCTCTCTCTCTTCTCTTGCAATTCTGATCTGGCAGTAGAATGTCTTTTCCTGATGCTAGATACTACCAAACAACTGTCCAATTGCTTTCACGAACTCTAATAAATCTACCTCCTCTCTCTCACCCAGTATGGGTTTCAGCAGAGTGCTCCACCATAATACCACCTTATTCTGACATAACGTCAGAGAGCCATTCTCAAACGACATCGTGTATCTATTCTTTGACACTGACAAGACTTGATACAACATGGAGTATAGCATTTGCGAAAATAGCCGTTTGACCATGTTTACTAAACTCTTAATGAACAGGATTATTCAAAGTATACGAGGTTTCGCCACTCTAATTCTTCTCTAGAGGAACTTGGAGTCCCTCAATTATGTATCTTTGAGTGTCGCACTTTTCAGTTTGAAGATTAATGCTGTCGCTGAACAACTCGCTATTGCAAACGGGTTCTGTCGACGACTTTTCTTACCTCATGTCAGTCGTCAAACACGAGGTACATTGACCAGCAGCTACGGACTACCCTCAATCCTTTCTAAAGTGGACCACAGCAAACTGCTTTAACTTCTCTAAAACCGTCTGCATGTAATTTTGCTTCGATCAATACTAATTGTCTATTTCAATATGTTTATGGTTCATCGTTCTGGTGATCAACATCCGACAATTTGAAAGCAAGGGAAATAACTTGTGAAGAAAAAATGTGTAACTTTCTCAACAGTTTCAAGATCAACGCACTTTCTTACCTAATCTCGAGACGTTATATAATAATACTTGCTTTCTTACCTAATCTCAGGAGACGTTGTATAATAATACTTGCTTTCTTACCTAATCTCGAGACGTTGTATAATAATACTTGCTTTCTTACCTAATCTCGAGACGATGTATAATAATACTTGCTTTCTTACCTAATCTCAGGGTTGTACAATAATGCTTTCTTACCTAATCTCGGGACGTTGTACAATAATACTTGCTTTCTTACCTAATCTCGAGACGTTGTATAATAATACTTGCTTTCTTACCTAATCTCGAGACGTTGTATAATAATACTTGCTTTCTTACCTAATCTCGGGAACGTTGTATAATAATACTTGCTTTCTTACCTAATCTCGGGAGACGTTGTATAATAATACTTGCTTTCTTACCTAATCTCAGAGACGTTGTATAATAATACTTGTTTTACTACTACTACTAAGAACGATGTGAGTGAATAGCACTTTATACCACTTTCAGTACCTATAATCAAATTCATAAACTGTCCCACTTTGGAGTAATGGTAAGCCTACGTATAAATAACTCCAGAAATAATCACTATCTATACCATGTACTCAATGAAACTTAAAGCATTGTTATTTCACCGAATTGTGTTTCCTATACTGGCCTGGCATGGCAAAGCGTATAAGGCGTTCGACTCGTAATCCGCGGGTTCGAATCCCAGTCGCACCAAACATTCATTTTCAGCCGTGGGGACATTATAATGTGACGATCAACCCTATTGTTCGTCAGTGAAGGAGTTGCTGAAAGAGTTGGCGGTGGGTGGTGATGACTAGCTGCCTTCCCTCTTGTCTTACACTGCTAATTTTTTATTGCTAGCGCAGATAGCCCTCGATCAACTTTGCGCGAAATTCAAAACAAACGTACTCCTTCTATAAATGACTACTAGAGATATCTTTGAATTATATGAATCTAAATATTCATATTTAGCGGCTTAACTGTTTAACGATACTAAGATTTCCTTCCATACGATTTCGTTGTTATAAAAATTGCGTTAATGAAATAGTATGAATCCATAACTCAAAATGCTTATCTGTTACCATTTACTGTAAGGTTTTATATGGAAGTAAAATCCAGAAATTTATAGGTGTTATCAAATATTACCTAAACTGCCTTTTAGAACATAACCAGTCCTAATTATCTAGGGCTATGTCAGTTATTCTTAATATCTAGGTACGTCCTATGTAATATGGAAAGTTGTTTACAAAATCATCTAATACATTTTTTCACTTAGGTAAATAACTTTTATCAAACTACGTCAGTTACTTGTCAAACTATATGCATAGAGAATTACCATTATTTCATATGCCTCTAACCAAATCTAACTCTTACCAACATGTATTAAGATAGCTCGTGGTTGAACAACAGTAATCCTCTTACTTTTGCGGAATTTCTCACCTTCTACTGACTTCCTAATTTACCACTGAAACTGATTTCGAAAGCTTAACACTACTTAAGCTGTCACGTTTATTTAAGTGTGATTCTGGGACATAAGAGCTAAACCTATTGTCTGACATCTTTAATCTAAAAAAAAACAATGGAAGTTTCATTAGCAGTTTCAACATGGTTAAAACTTCCAGTTCAAACCACACCTTCACCTCCTATCTCAACAATATTTCGTAGCTTAATGACTTGTACTTTACGAAGTGTTATAACTAACCCACACTATATACACTTCATTATTAGATTTAATCTATTGTAGATTACACAAGTTAAACTGTGTCAGTTGTTTAACTTAACGTCAACCACAAAGTAACGTTTCTGACATAATCAACTATTAATGTGAACTTCAATGTATCATGACACCTAATTAATTTGTGCCACATTCCTCTTTCTTTACAGATCCTACATGCACATGTATCGAGAAGTGCACATGTGGTAAAGAAGACGGTTGTGAGTGTATCATGTGCAATAGAAAAGCGGAAACTGAGGATCGATGCCAGTGTACAGGTATGTATAATCTTCCTGTTTAGTCCATATTGTATAGAATTCAACTTTAACCCAAAACACTTATATAATTTCGTTATTCAATACTAAACGTTTATCCCTTGTTTAAACTTCGATTTTTATCATGCATGTAATCTTAGTTATTCCTTTCTAGAAGGAGAAACCTGCAGTTGCACATCATGCACTTGCATACAATTGAACATCAGAAAGGCGGACTGAATTTCCCAAAACGTTTGCCAGGTTCATATTGAGGTTGCTATTTAATGTATTCTATTTGATTGTTTACTTTGTTATATTTTTACTTTTTTATTATTCTATTTGCAAATTAATAAATTTTAAAATTTGATATTCCGGTGTAAATTATCAATCTAAAATCACTTAACTAAAGCTTCACGAACATTGACTGTACTTTTTTATATTTGCAACTATTGTAGTTGAACCATAATTCTTAAATATCTTATTTCCTCTTGATCTATAAGCTACAACTGAAATGTGACTTAATCGTTCTATAAATACTACCCCTAATTACTGCAGTACCAGGGACTTTCATCCTCTCTTGTAGTATCTTTGTTTGTTTGTTTTGGAATTTCGCACAAAGCTACTCGAGGGCTATCTGTGCTAGCCGTCCCTAATTTAGCAGTGTAAGACTAGAGGGAGGCAGCTAGTCATCACCACCCACCGCCAACTCTTGGGCTACTCTTTTACCAACGAATAGTGGGATTGATCGTAACATTATAACGCCCCCACGGCTGGGAGGGCGAGCATGTTTAGCGCGACGCGGGTGCGAACCCGCGACCCTCGGATTACGAGTCGCACGCTTTACGCGCTTGGCCATGCCAGGCCACTCCAGACTCATGGTTTTTCAAACGATGCTCTCCAATGCCTTTAGGATCCGCCATAGTTATATGGGGATCCGCGAGGAAATGTTAATGTTGGTATTTTTCCCTAAAACTATAAAATTGAATTAGGTTACGCTGTACAAAAAATTAAAATATATCTTTAATATAAGAGGTTTGTCGCGTATTGGGCCTTTTTGTATTTTATTCTGCTTAACGCTAGACGATTTTATTTAGCTCAGGGGAAGTTCTTGCAGTGAAAGTGTTAATACAATCTCAATTAACATCAGCAGTGGCGTCAATGGTTGCTGGGGCCCGGCATGGCCAAGCGCGTTAAGGTGTGCGACTTCTCTAATCCGAGGGTCGCGGGTTCGCCGGGTTATAATGTTACGGTTTATCCCACTATTCGTTGGTAAAAGAGTAGCCCAAGAGTTGGCGGTGGGTGGTGATGACTAGCTGCCTTTCCTCTAATCTTGCACTGCTAAATTAGGGACGGCTAGCACAGATAGCCCTCGAGTAGCTTTGTGCAACATTCCAAAACAAACAAAAAATAAATGCTTAACGCTAGACGATTTTATTTAGCTCAGGGGACGTTCTTGCGGTGAAAGTGTTAATATGTTACTCAGAACAGAGATAGATTCAAGATGTTGTAAGGTTACAACTAGACATATACTAACACTAGTAATCAGAACAGAGATAGATTTAAGATGTTGTAAGGTTACAACTAGACATATACTAACACTAGTAATCAGAACAGAGATAGATTCAAGATGTAAGGTTACAACTAGACATATAGTAGCACTAGTAATCAGAACAGAGATAGATTCAAGATGTTGTAAGGTTACAACTAGACATATACTAACACTAGTAATCAGAACAGAGATAGATTCAAGATGTTGTAAAGTTACAACTAGACATATACTAGCACTACTGACAAATTTATATTACTTTCAAGGTTTAAGTTACTTATAACTAGTAAATATATACATTACTAGTAAATTTAGTAACAAAATTAATTAGCCTATAGAACACTTTGGGTATCTTATATAAGTTATGATCAAGTGGTTTTAAACACTTTCCTTATTTCTGGAAAGGTGATTCATATGAAAGTAACAGCTAAACATTTACAATATTATGTTTACAAAGAAATGATAAACTGTAAACCTAAATTCATGGTTTAATGTTTGTAAACAAGGTGACTCTTTTCAAATATTAATGTCTGTGCTAAACTGTTGTACATTTGCATTTTTTGCTTATTTTGGACATCAACAAAATGGAAACCATCTGTGATATGAATAGTTTAACTTCAGAACTAAGTGAAGTGTATTCTATAGCAATATTACAAAAGCTGCAGGCATCTTAAGCAGCAGTATTAATGAAGGAAAATTGTCAGTATCTTAAGAAGTCAAGGCATGGAATGCTATTATGTTAGTGTCTAATGAAATTAAATGATGTATTTGTTTAGAAATAATTAGATTTGTTTCTCCCCCCCTTAATTTTACAGATTTTTCAGTTGTTGCATGTTTTTAAATGATCAAACTTTGTAAAATATACAGAAAATAGTGGTTAAAATGGACAGTGATCCTTTTCTGCTTTATTCATAGTAGTCCATGAGTGTATAGTTGGGATGAATATAATTATGGTGCAGTACTTCACAAAGTTGAATCTACAAGCAGTCCTGTAGAACATACCATCTTGGTGTTGTGTATTATAGACCTTAAAATATATGGTACAAGAACTTCTTAATGCAGGAGAAATGAACCATTTGTGGTATAAGTGGCATTAGGTAGAGTTAATTTCACACACTGGTTGAGGAGCTCTGGCTTTCCAGGGATGAAACAATTGAATCCCAATCCCAGTGGTTCTGAGAATTGAGTTGATTTTCTGATTGCAGTCTGGAGCTTCATCATCATGTTATATTAGGTGTGCATCTTAATCTGATTGGTTGAGGATGCCATTCTTCCAGGACTAGAAGTATCAACATTGGTTCAGATAGTGTGAAGCTATAGTTGATCTCTCAGTTATGGTCTGACATGCTTTAACCACACTATATCAATGGCAGGTCTAGCTACAGTTGGTTCGTGACCTTCTGTGAACTGAATATATCATTCACAGTTCCAGTGGTTTGAGGATGGAATTGTTCACACAGCTTTGAGTGGACCTGCCCTATCTTTTAAAAGTCTGACACTTTTACTTTCTGCTGTTTATCATGTTTCTCTTTGTTGTCCATTCAGTGATGATGTTTTTTCATCAAGAGTGAAGAGTAAAACTGATTCAGATGTAGTTCAATCTCCCTCTAATGTGTTTACTGAACAGAGATGTTGATAAACTCCCTGGGCTCTTTTTAGATGTATTTTAAAAAGGGATAATTTTGGTAATGTTACACCACTCCATTCAACAGGTCAATGTATAGGATTCTAGTTTTATATTAGTAAAGGTGAGGTATCATATTGGAACTTATCATTTTCTGACCAATAAAATATATTACTGATTGACACTTATCACACTTTACATCCAATTTAGTGTTTCTGTTTCTAGCATCTAATCTCCAAGTGAGGTTAGACACCAGGGAGAGGTAGTTGCATGAGGAGAGTAAGTCACATGCCTGTTGGTAGAGGATTGTTTATATGCTACAGTACAGCTAAACCACATTAAACATGCTTGGGTAGATAAAAGTATTTAGACTAATGGTGAGTGAAACCTGTAAGTATATAGAGGATATAATAATTGAGAAAAGTTTTATGTAAGGGTTGGTAAGTGTCTATAAGAAGTATATTCTCTGTGCAGGAAAATTATAACATTAGACTGTTGGAGAAAAGATACTTTAAAGGAACTTGAGTTTTAATTTTCTTTTGTCATGTTTTGAAAAACTGCTTTTCTTTCAAGCTGGAAACAAAGTTGTTGGTTGATGATAAACTACTGTAGGACATTCTGAAGTACATAAGAACAGAATGTTACAGACAGAAACACAATAAATAATCCATATAGTAATGACAATATAACAGAGCTGAAGAATGTAGTGATGATACTAGTTTACTATTTATGTCACACATCACAAAACAAACCATATAGTAATGACAATATAACAGAGGTGAAGAATGTAGTGATAATACTAGTTTACTATTTATGTCACACATCACAAAACAAACCATATAGTAATGACAATATAACAGAGCTGAAGAATGTAGTGATGATACTAGTTTACTATTTATAACACACATCACAAAATAAACCATATAGTAATGACAATATAACAGAGCTGAAGAATGTAGTGATGATACTAGTTTACTATTTATGTCACACATCACAAAACAAACCATATAGTAATGACAATATAACAGAGCTGAAGAATGTAGTGATGATACTAGTTTACTATTTATGTCACACATCACAAAACAAACCATATAGTAATGACAATATAACAGAGCTGAAGAATGTAGTGATAATGCTAGTTTACTATTTATGTCACACATCACAAAACAAACCATATAGTAATGACAATATAACTGAGCTGAAGAATGTAGTGATGATACTAGTTTACTATTTATAACACACATCACAAAATAAACCATATAGTAATGACAATATAACAGAGCTGAAGAATGTAGTGATGATACTAGTTTACTATTTATGTCACACATCACAAAACAAACCATATAGTAATGACAATATAACAGAGCTGAAGAATGTAGTGATGATACTAGTTTACTATTTATGTCACACATCACAAAACAAACCATATAGTAATGACAATATAACAGAGCTGAAGAATGTAGTGATGATACTAGTTTACTATTTATGTCACACATCACAAAACAAACCATATAGTAATGACAATATAACAGAGCTGAAGAATCTAGTGATGATACTAGTTTACTATTTATGTCACACATCACAAAACAAACCATATAGTAATGACAATATAACAGAGCTGAAGAATGTAGTGATGATACTAGTTTACTATTTATGTCACACATCACAAAATAAACCATATAGTAATGACAATATAACAGAGCTGAAGAATGTAGTGATGATACTAGTTTACTATTTATGTCACACATCACAAAACAAACCATATAGTAATGACAATATAACAGAGCTGAAGAATGTAGTGATGATACTAGTTTACTATTTATGTCACACATCACAAAACAAACCATATAGTAATGACAATATAACAGAGCTGAAGAATGTAGTGATGATACTAGTTTACTATTTATGTCACACATCACAAAATAAACCATATAGTAATGACAATATAACAGAGCTGAAGAATGTAGTGATGATACTAGTTTACTATTTATGTCACACATCACAAAACAAACCATATAGTAATGACAATATAACAGAGCTGAAGAATGTAGTGATGATACTAGTTTACTATTTATGTCACACATCACAAAACAAACCATATAGTAATGACAATATAACAGAGCTGAAGAATGTAGTGATGATACTAGTTTACTATTTATGTCACACATCACAAAACAAACCATATAGTAATGACAATATAACAGAGCTGAAGAATGTAGTGATGATACTAGTTTACTATTTATGTCACACATCACAAAACAAACCAAATAGTAATGACAATATAACAGAGCTGAAGAATGTAGTGATGATACTAGTTTACTATTTATGTCACACATCACAAAACAAACCATATAGTAATGACAATATAACAGAGCTGAAGAATGTAGTGATGATACTAGTTTACTATTTATGTCACACATCACAAAAGACTTCCTCCATCAGTTAACACCACTGTCAACCTCTTTATAAATAAATAAGTGTTTATAGAGACTCAGCTATCTATACAATGATAGGAAGAATATAAATGTGTTCATCTGGAGATGAGTACTGATTTTAGTTCCATCTTTTATATTAGAAATATTAATTTCAGTTTAGTATGTTACCTCTAGATTAACAGACAGCTAAGATTCTCATATTAAATAAATGAAGAAAGAGCATTCTTCTTTAGCTAGGAAAGGAAACATTAGCCTTTAGAGGACCTTGGCCATGCTGGACTTGTCCTGACAAAACTGTGGGGTAATGAAATGCTGTATATAGTAAAAAAAGGAACTAAATGTAATAGTTGTGGTGTTTTAAAACGCACCTAGACACACTTCACTATCCTCTAACAATATGATGTACAGGAGAATATCGCTAACTATACTAACAACTTCATTAACTGGAGTACTGTAATAATGCAGTGGATAACATACTAGAACATAATACATAAACTAAGTAACAATACATATACAGTTATTGTATTTGTTTATATATAACACTTCAGGTCCTGTAAGATCACCACAGACCCAGGTACTAAACAAACAGTAACACTGAACAAGTAAAATGATATGGATCTACATGAAAGAGATATTTACACCAACTTAAACATTGTAATTCTGGAATACATACAAGTTATGAATCAGTTGTAATGTGATAACAGAATGACTCAATATAAATTTGTCATAAACTTTAATTCTTGTTCCACAGTATAGTAATAGTAGCAAGTGGAATATATCTGATATGAGGATACCACCCTTCCTGTGTATGAAGGGATATTTGTGTTGTCAATATAGTGACTCATTTGTGATAATAATGTATAATCCTAACTCAGTACAGAATCTGTACTTTATAATAAAAGTGGCAGTGGGAGTAAAAGAGAAACTAATGTATCATTCTGTTTAGCTGTACAAGTTTTAGTCTTAAATGGCAAAAAAAAATAAAAGCAGATGAATACTGAAGAAAATAGTCTAAGTAAAGTTTAAAATTAATTTTTCAAAGAATAGTCATTTAAAAGTACAAAATGTCAAAAGAAAAACAAAAGCAAAGAAATCATTAGAGAACTGATATATACACTACATGGCCAAAAGTATATGGATGCATTACCATCACAACCATATGTGCTTGTTGAACATCTCATTCCAAAAGCATGGACATTAATATGGGTTTGCCCCCCCCTTTGTCGCTATAACAGCTTCCACTCTTCTGGAAGTCTTTTACTAGAATTTGGAAAGTGGCTGCAGGGATTCACTCCTATTCAGCCACAAGAGCATTGGTGAGGTCAGGGAGAAGGCCTGGCTTGCAGACGACGTTCAATTCCTCCCAAAGGTGTTCGATGGGGTTGAGGTTAGGGCTCTGTGCAAGTCAGTCACGTTCTTCCACACCAATCTCAGCAAATGATGGCTTTATGGACCTCACTTTGTGCATGGAGGCATTTTCATGCTGAAACAAAAAAGGGCCTTCCCCAAATGTTTGCCACAAGGTTGGAAGCACACAATTCTCTAGAATGTCATTGTATGCTGTAGCATTAAGATTTTCCTTAACTGAAACGAAAGAGTCTAGCTCAAACCATGAGAAACAGCCCCAGACCATTATTCCTCCTCCACAAAACTTTACAGTCGGCACTGCATTCAGACAGTTAGTGTTCTCTTGACATTCACCAAACCCAGATTTGTCTGTCAGACTGCCAGATAGTGAAGTATGATTCATCACTCCAGATAACACGTTTCTACTGCTCCAGAGTCCAATGGCAGTATGCTTTACATCACTCTAACTAACATTTAACATTGTGCATGGTGATCTTAGGCTTGTGTGTGGTTGCTCAGCCATGGAAACCCATTTCATGAAGCTCCTGATGAGCAGTTCTTGTACTTTTGTTGCTTCCAGAGGCAGTTTGGAACTTGATAGTGAGTGATGCAACTGTGGACAGATGATTTTTATGAGCTTCAGCACTTGGCAGTCCTGTTATGCGAGCTTGTGAGGCCTACCACTTCATGGCTGAGGTTTTGTTCCTCCTAGATGTTTCTACTTCACAATAGCAGCACTTAGAATTGATAGGGTAGCTCTTGAAGGCAGAAAGTTGATGAACTGACTTGTTAGAAATGTGGCATCCTATGACAGTGCCATGTTGAAAGTCACTGAGTTCTTCAGAATGACCCATTGTACTACCAATGTTTGTCTATGGAGACTGCATGGCTGTGTGCTTGATTTTATGCACCTGTTAGCAATGTGTGTGGCTAAAATAGCCACACCCACTAATAGAATGGGTGTTCACATACTTTCGGCCATGTAGTATATTTGAGATGTAGATAAGTTTCATAAACTGAGAAGTTGTCTGCAAATGAATGATATCTTAAAATACCAGAGAAAGGTATAAAACCTGGTTAAAGATTATTTAACAAGTTAATCACACATACCTTTACTGGTTGTAATATTAATTTGAATTCTATAACTAATTTTAAATGAAACAAATGCCATGGTTTTGGGTTGTTTTTTTCAGCTTTATTAACATGCCCAGAATTTTTAAGGGGATTTAAAACAATCCTTGATATCCATATGAGGGTCACTGTCCAATTTAATGTCTAAATACAACACCATCAGTTTGGTGTTTTATGAATATAGAAACTTTTACTTTGTCACTGAGAATTCTGAGACTTTAAAATACCGATGTCATGAAAATATTTATTATGATCAAGATCATATGACAATGAGTAGTTTGTAAATAATAAACAATGTAAAATTACAGTATTTTAATGTTTATATCCAGATATAGATTAGTGGTAAAACTGAAGTAACAATATATCCATGAAGTTGAACATTATCATCTAATTTCAGAAAATCATTTACCTTTATCTTAACATGTGTGTGAATAGATTCATGTGATTAAACCATGGACAAAAGATCTGTAACTGAGAAATGTTTAGAGAAAGCAAAAATGGGAGAATCATTGTGGAACATGGTTAAAAATGTAATAAACTGATGGAAAACTTCTTTATATCCATATATCAGGTCATCCCTTAAGTAATGTCTGATTTTAAGTTCAGAAAAGAGAAAGGATTTCAAACACTTTTAATGTTATATAATCAATAATGTATGTTCCATTATTATTAATTACTTCCTGCCAATGACTCACAAGCTTCTGAATGTCACTTACATAAAACTCTTGAGGTTTGGAGGATAAGAATGTAGAGAGGGTAGTTTTGACATCATGTGTTCCAAGCTCTTTTCCATCAAAATAGTTCTTCAAACTTTGGAATAGATGATAATCAGATGGGGAAGTTTTCCCCAGTCTTGCTCTTCAATGGTAACAGGTGTGATCCTTGCTGTATGGGTCCATGCATTATCCTGGTGTAACACAACACCTTTACTACTGATCAAGACAAAAATGATGATGCACCTTCTGTATTAAATTTTTAGACATTACTTATGAGATGACCTGATACATTACAACCACCATCTTACTATATTTACAAAAAATACTTGTATATCTCAAATGCAATCTGATCCTTTTGTCCACTTTAAGACATTCAAAGTTTTTCCATTTCACAGGAAAATAGTTAGTCAGTACTATCTACTTATTATTAAACTGAAATTTAAACACTAACATTAAATTATATCTTAATCTAACTTCTAATAGTTAACAAAGTCCTTTGGATTCCTATTTGTTCATTATGTAGTTTATTTTATCCTACTTCTTGAGACCTGTAACAGTTTGATAATAACCTTCTTGGTACTGTACAACTAAGTGTATAAACTATGTGGACAAAACATAGTTCTTGAGAGATATAGTATTACAGAGAGGTTATGCAGTCATTGTTGCTTGTTTAAATGCCAGAACAATTCTCCAAGATGGTAAGAAAAACAAGATCACATTTGGTTAGCATTGATATAGCATGTTGCCTATAGAGATGTGCAATAATTGTTTCTGGATTCTTTACACAACCTTATAAATACATGTTGACTTCTGATAGTGTTGATTTATGTAGTTGTAAACATGTTTTGGTAAATTTTCATATACATTCACATCGTGTTTCGTCATTTTTATTATCCTTCATATTTTCAAGATATTCATCATAATTGTCATTATTAGGTAAGCTTTATTTTTATACAATGATCCAATATGTGTGTATAGTCTTCATTAAGTTTACAGAATAAAAAGTGATTTATTATATGATGTAACATATAATTTTTTTTAAACTAGTATTGAAATATCCGAACATCTCTGTACTATACATGGATCTGTAAAGTTATTAAATCATAACTTTTGTAAACAAGTATTGAAATATCCGAACATCTCTGTACTATACATGGATCTGTAAAGTTATTAAATCATAACTTTTGTAAACAAGTATTGAAATATCCGAACATCTCTGTACTATACATGGATCTGTAAAGTTATTAAATCATAACTTTTGTAAACTAGTATTGAAATATCCGAACATCTCTGTACTATACATGGATCTGTAAAGTTATTAAATCATAACTTTTGTAAACAAGTATTGAAATATCCGAACATCTCTGTACTATACATGGATCTGTAAAGTTATTAAATCATAACTTTTGTAAACAAGTATTGAAATATCCGAACATCTCTGTACTATACATGGATCTGTAAAGTTATTAAATCATAACTTTTGTAAACAAGTATTGAAATATCCGAACATCTCTGTACTATACATGGATCTGTAAAGTTATTAAATCATAACTTTTGTAAACAAGTATTGCCAGTGTGTATTTATACTCACTATAAATTGTGATTCAAACTTTGATTCAAAGCTTTATTAACCTATGTGATAGATATATAACTTGTGGAACTTCGATTCAAAGCTTTATTAACCTGTGTGATAGATATATAACTTGTGGAACTTTGATTCAAAGCTTTATTAACCTGTGTGATAGATATATAACTTGTGGAACTTTGATTCAAAGCTTTATTAACCTCAAAGCTTTGTGATAGATATATAACTTGTGGAACTTTGATTCAAAGCTTTATTAACCTGTGTGATAGATATATAACTTGTGGAACTTTGATTCAAAGCTTTATTAACCTATGTGATAGATATATAACTTTCTATTATCTACTGTTGTAAAATTTTCTCACCCTTGTTCTTTCTTATCCCATCTATTTGTCAGTGAAACAAACTAGTTTGGTTAGTCTTTGTCTTTCCTATTAGTTATGAGAAAAGTAAAAACAGAGAGAATTATAACTTGTAATTGTTTTTAAAAAACGTCAACATTATGTTAGACATAAATGACGTTTTTAGCTGAATGTGAAGGTTATGAATTAGATAGCTGACATGGTGTGAATGTTAAATTTAATTATTTATAGAAACAATAGTTTATGGCAATCATATTGACACAGCTGCTTATAAATCATACTTATGTTATGAACTGTCAGTTTTTATATTATAGCAACTTGTTACTAGAACCATTATAAGGTTTTCTTCTATCACTGAGTATTATTGAATCATAATAACTATTACTATGTGGAATGTTCCGGACTTCTATCAAGCATTAAAAATTTAGTTCAAATGATAGACCTAGTGTGTGATTGAGAGTTTAGTGATAAAGTGTATAGTGGCAATTTGAAGGTGAAATTATAACAGAGCAGGGAAAGGTAATTCATTATGAAATTCTTCCCAGCTGTTTTCTAAAGTAATTGAAGCCTGTGTGGACTTTGACAAAAACAAAAAAGAGACAATTATTTAACTATCTTAATGCAACTGTGGTAACCAACAGTTTTATGAAAATTTCTATAAACATTTGGCTTGTCTTAATGTAATATTTTATAGTAAATGGACTGTGGTGCTATTTGTTTATTTATTGCTCAGAATATAAACAGTTTTATCAGACAGAATTACAGCTGAATATGGATCTTTGAAAAAGTATAAAGACCATTGAAAAGTTTAACATAATGAATTATAGCTAAACATGGCTGACAAAAAGAGAAAACTAGCCCATAAAACTGTGTTACTGGATAGCATTATAAATAAAATAGTTCTGTGAAAAAGAACAGTGTGAAAACCTTTACAAGGAAATTACCTTGCATAGAAATGTTACCATGTAGAATTAGAACTAGATGTGACACAGTGAAAACAGAAAAATAAACTTCAGAAATGTTCAACAGACAGAATTATAGCAGGACATGGGTCAGTCAAAAACAGAAATGAAGATAACAAACAAAGTTTTAGGATTATAATTCGATATTTCTTACTTAGATCACTGGTGGCCCAGTGACATATTGACAGACATGCAATGCTAGAAACTGGGTGTTGATACCTGTGGTGAGCAGAATATAGATTGCTCAAATAACAAGGAAAACAAAAACAATTTCTCAATTAAAAAGAAAATTACAATGAGATTGTATTTTACTAGACAGAATTACAAAGTTACCTTACTTTAAACAAGTGAATACGGATACATCAGCCAGTCAGCAGAACCTTGTTACCAAACTTAGGGTTTGACTCTAATTTTTACAACTTACAGTTAAATGTATGAGGTTAATTTTGTGATAATATGAATTTCAATGTGGTTGCTGATTCCAAAATCAAGAGTGCTTCCACAAGGTGAATCTACATCTTTTATAACTGGAAGTGAGTCAGTGGAAAAGAAAGCTAGACTCCACAAAGTTTTGTTATAACACAATGTATAGTTTAGTGTTTATATACAAACAACCAAGTTTTGTATTTGTGTTCCTAGTTCTCACTTTTAACTATGAAAAACGTTGATACATTATCACTGTCATTTCCTTCAATCTCACATACTTTAGTCGTATCCAAGCTAACTTTTATTTTTCTCAAAAAAAAATCTGAGAAATTTCAGCCCCTCCTCATATGACAATCCTTCCATCCTAGGCACCATTCTAATAACCCTTCTTTGAACACTTTCTTAAATTTGATGTCTTTCTTAAGATAAGGAACATTAGACTGAACACAGTATTCCAGATGTGACCTAATTAGTAACAAGTACAATGAAACTGTTACTTCTTTAGACTTGTATTCAATATTTCTGTGCATACAACCCAACATCCTATTTGCTCCACCACTAACAATTGCACACTGCTTAGATGGCTTTAGAATATGATCAGCTATTACACCATGATTCCTTTCTTTCATAACACTGTTAATCCATCCAAATTATACTTATATTTTAAAATATAATAACTAACACGCATTAACTTAAACTCAACACTTTCTAAATTATATAAATTTTTTCATAAATCAACAGCATCCTCTTCAAAATATGTTTCGCCTGACTCATAATTTACCTATATTTATAGGCTGGATCTACACTGATCGATCTTAAGTAATCAAGTTAATTCTTAATACACAGAAAGATAATAAAACGTTTAGAATAGGCTTGTTACAGTTACTTAAGTTCACTAATTTTTGCTACAATAATAAAGCACAAAGAGAAAAACAGTTTCAGTAAACTGTGTTTCATTGTATATTTACTTAAGTTTGACTGTGTGGGTATTTGGGTATTGATGTTGTTAAATACCCAGGAGGGTCAGGTACATTTGACCTCTTCCTCCAATATATTTACTTAATAAAAATATTTATCCTGATTTTGAATTTATTTACAAGAAAAATGAACTGTACAAGAAATCGTGACAAAACAGCACGCGGTATGAGTTATGAAAAAATGTTATATATACAAAGTGAAAAGGAGGAATATATACAAAGCAAGGAAAAACAAAATAATTACACATATTACAAAGTGAAAAAGAATGGTGTATATACAAGACAAAATGAAATAGATGCAAAGCAAAAACAATGAAATAGATGCAAAGCAAAAGTAATTAAATATAAACAAAGCAGAATTAATTAAATATAGACAAGGCAAAAAGGTAATACATTCAAAGCAAACAGAATTAAATATATACCAAGCAAAAATAATTAAATATATACCAAAAAACAAAAATGATAAAAGAACATACATATATATAAGAAGCGAGAGTGAAGACAGAATGGCTCAGAATCCACTCTCGACCCGGACCCCACAAACGCAAAAAGAGGCGAGATACCCGGCCGCTATAGATGGAAGAAATCCCTGTAACCCAGCCATCGAAAGTCCGCCTCAAAGCGGAGTAACAGCCGATACCTGGCCTTGCTCAATATCTTAAAGTACGACACCAGTGCCTGCACGAAAACTAATTTGTTTCGAACAAGCCAGATGACATACGTAAAGATGGTTAAAGTATACTGGAAGGAAAAGGCCAGATGGACGGAAACAGGGACCGGCACGTGGTACAGGATGGTCTCCGCCAAGAGAGGCGGGACCTGAAAACCAGCAGGCAGTAGAGGGAACAGGAGTCTGTCGGAACGTCGGCTGACACAGCAAGAAATCGCCGCAGCAGCGTCAACATACCAGGAAGGAGGGTCAAAAAACATAGAAGTTCGCAGGCTCAACAGAACACCAAAATGCCTGCGACCTTGCCAACCAAGAATCGAGTAAGGTGGCAACAGGGATGACCCTCCAAGGACAAACAGCGAAAGGCAGTAGACAGAAAGAGAGAGAGACACTGGATTCTGACACAAGTTATGCCCAGACCTCCCTTACGAGGCAGCAGTGTCGAGAAAAGCTGAGATACAGCCTCAGACTTGCCACCCCACAGAACGGCAAAGACGTGGTGCTCAATGGCCCATGCAGTGCAGTCATACAGAGGAAGAACAGCCCCAAGGTACCAGACCAAGGGGAGTATCATCCTTCTCACCACCTCCACCCTGTCATACAAGTTAGTGGGGCAGTAGCAGTAATCGTGCACTGCTGAACCGATACATTGCACCACCCCGTCCCAAGCAACCCGGGGCTCATGAGAAGATGAACATCAAAGCAAGTGACCTGGTAGGAGGTCCAGGCCATACCAAACAGGGAGTCGGCGGAAGAGGCCCATTTGCCCAACCCCCAATACCGAGACATGAGATAATTGAGCTGGACAGCACTGACCAGAGAGTAATGGTGGACATTGACCAGTGCTGAACCCAACAATGTCAGGTTCTTGAGGAAGAGGTTCACATCGTCTGCATGCAAGATGTATGTCACGCTCGTACCCCCCGGCAACTGGAGGCCACTCACCAAGACCAAGTGATACAGAGAAGAGAGCAGGCACTCGAGCAACAATGCATAAAGCGAGGGGGACAACGGGCATCCCTGACAAACTCCCTGCGACCTCTTGTTGGGCATTTCCTACCCTGTTTAGGACTTCATTTTGGTATGGTTTTTAAACATTTAACCAGCTAGTATGTAGGTTAATTTCATAGTGTTCATATTTTCCCTATTAAATGCTAAAAAAGTTTTTTATTATTATTTTCCCATTTCTTATTGCCATTTTTTCGAAGCTCTACTCAAATAAGTGGTTGAGTCTAACAGCGCAAAATGCATATTTTTTCTTTATGTTCATTGGCCTTAAAATTTTGGCCAGCAGTGTATTTCACAACACTAATTTTACTAAAGGTAATCGCGATGGCTGTCTGGAAGAATTTAATTAACATACTAACGATGCTTCTTCTGGAGTGTATAACTTATATATTGGTGATGCCTGTAATATACTGTTGGATTAATATCACCATGCTGGTTGTCTTTAGGTTTTTAATCACAGTGTCAATAATGGCTTCCTTATGCTCGTTAATTAAAGTAATGACAATTGCCAGGAGATGTGGTGTAACTATGGAAGTTATGAAAGAAGCTTTCAAATATGTGACTAAAGAAATCTTTATGGATATCTTGAAACATTTAATTAAAGTACTGGTGATAGCAGTCCTAAAGCAGTTACTTACCGTATGTATCCATGATGGATATCACAAAATATCTGATTATCGTAATCTGTTTCATTATCTCAATCATGATAGTTACACTAAAACATTCAAATAACGTCTTTACAGTTGTTAACCTAAGTTGTTTAGTTAATATAATCTTGATAGTTCTCGTGAGCTGTTTGATTAACGTTGTCGTGATAGCCGTGTTAATATGTTTAACTTCGATAGTCATAATAGTTGTTTTGATGCATGTGACTGAAGTGGTAATGACGGATATCTTGAGATACGTAACTATAAAGGTGATGATGACTATCTTACAGAACCTGATTAATATAATAATAATGACTATACTCTGATTTATAATTCATGAAGACATGATAGCTGTTTCAAGTAACTTAGTTAATGTATTCATGATGGTTTTGTTGTTTAACACAATCAAAATGATTGTCAATGAGGAAGTTATTGTGTCACGAGTGAGAAAAATAAATTATCATATATATGTAAGAGAAATTGTTTGATAGTTATCAAAACTATAGTCATGTAATCAGTCATGTAGACTAGTATATGGAACTGATATATGACAGAAAACTTGAGTGTTTAGTAAATATAAAAAGTATCACATAAGTAAAGAACAACATGGAAATGAAATCCCAAGAGCTCATGAAGTGTAAAATCTAAAATGCACAAACTATTCCTGTCTCATCTGACTGAGGTTAAACGTTTTATAAACTTAATTTATTAAATGATTAGGTGTGGCAGCATTGTTACAGTTAATTATCTAATTGATAGTTGTACAGATATGTCTGTTCATGCTGATTATTGAATAAAGAAACATAAGTGAGTGAGTACAAGTTAATTTGTAACAAAGAGTTAAAAAACAGCAATGCATTTCAGAAAAATTTAAATAATTTAGGTATGGGTTCAAGGCCAGAGTGTTTTTAAAGTAATTATGACAATAAAAGTTATTTTTGCATTTATTTCTTTTTATGCAGTAAGATTTTTACAGCTTCTTTGAAGGGGAGAGAAAAATCTGAAGGAAGTTTTTGTGTTTGAATACAAATTATTTGGGTGAGTGGCTTGTGTTAACAGTTATTTTTAGTTGAGTTAAAAACTACAACACATAACCATGATTCTGTGTTATGATATCTAAAAAGAAGAAAACTGTCAAACCAGTAGAACTAGTATGTATAATATTTATAATGAAGATCACACTAAAAGAGAAAAAAATAACCAGTACTGTGATTATTGTTATCACAGTTATTAGGGTGATACCGTGATTTATTTTAACCACTGAATTGTGAAATACTCATAACGACTGCAGAGCATGTGGTGAAATACCAAATGGCAATTACTGTATCTTTGGTTTGAATAGTTTAGGAATGAAATTTATTGTAGATTGATAATGATATAAAATATAGTTAATGTTTAAAATCAACACTAAAGTATTTTTAAAGTAAACTATCATAAACTGATTACTACTTGATCCTAGTTATTTAAGAGATTGTGATATAAGTAAAATAGTTTTGTTGTAGAGATTGATATTATTTTTTTTTAATAAAGGAGGTTTTAGGGTTGTTCAAGAGTTCTTCTGGTTTACATGAATTTTACTTCAATGATTTTGATCTTTGTTTCTAATCAAAAAACACCTTGGGTGTGAGAAAATGAAATCACAATTGGCAAAGTGTTTGCTACACTTGAAGCGTTGATAAGAATTTTACAGCAAATATTCATTTATTGATTCACCAGTTTTTCAATTTGGAGCATGATGATGGGTAAAACAACAACAAAAACAAAACATCATCACGTGGCTTAATTAATTAATACTGTAAGTGCAGGTATTAGCCTTGCCTCCAATTTTATTTTATTATTTTAAGCTAAGCTAAAAAACTTGATAGTTATTTTAGGTTTATCAAAACCTGTGGGTTCTCAGAAATTAATGATTTTCTATTTGAGCCTATTTTGGCTTTAAATAATTTTAATGGGTTAATAATTGTTTCTCTGAACAGTTGATTCATGGTTCAGACTTGAAAAAAAAAAGGTGAAGGAAGCCTGAATGATAGTTGTCTTCTTGGTGTTGATTTGACAAGGGGTGTTTTGAAACTTCTAGCGTGAAGTTTATAAACTTATCACGAGCAGCAGATCCAGATAGTGGAGACCCATCCCATGTCGGCCAGCGCACCACGTCCCAGAGAAAACGCAAAGCCAGAACAAGAGTTAATGCACCACAAAGGACACTTACATATTACAATTTCGGATACAATCATGTGCATGGTAATTAATATTAGATTTAACAGAATGTACAATTTACTATGTTTATACAGTTCATATATATAGAACACAAACTATATAATCACTAGACATTGAATATATTGGTAAAATAGAGAACATGACCACATATTGAATAATATAAACATGATACATATGATTATTAATGAATATATTTAGTCCATTGTTCATTATTGTCGGTAGCCTTAAGAAAGATGGGAGTTAGAGCCACAAGGTAAAATTCTCAAGTTGGTTGTTGGATTGTTTGTTTTGTGACTGATGTGATTTGAAGAAGAGATCAATTTGCTCCATGAGGCTGGTGTTTGTGCAATATTGAATAGTTTATTTCTGGTTTTGGTCTTATTTTAGTATTTTTAGCTGGTCATAAGAAACGTGTTTGTTATGATATTGAATTGCTTGTTTTCTATAAGTAAGAGCCTATTGTATAGACGTGGATTCGGTAGGCTATTCGTACTGGTTTTAGTTGGGTAGGCTCAAGTTATAGCCCCACACTCTCTCAGTGGCACAGCACAATGTGTACTTACAATGCTAAAAACTGTAGTGGGTAGAGCACAGACAGCCCTTTGTGTAACTTTGTGCTTAATAACAAACAACAACCTCAATTCAAGTTTTACATAGATGTGAGGCATGCTGTATGTCACTGACATCCATATTCCACAATAGGTCTTATATAGGTATTTTATATTATCATTAATGTAGAATAATAACCTATGGATAGTTTGGCTTGGTCTTCGTAGTGTCGTAATTGTTGTATATATTTAAGTAGATTTGTCATTGGAAATTGTTTTGAATTTTTTCTAGAACTTTGTAGGATCCTGTCTATGGTTATCTATTGACTGGCAGAAAGAAGCTTTATCACTTTTCGTAATGCTGGGTTACGATTAATTTTTAATGTGGTTCTTTGTGTCATTTATTAAGGTTTGGAGGCTAGTGTTTCTTGTAAAAATTATTTCTCTGTGCAAGCACCTTCTGATTTTTATGAAGTTATGAATTTCTGTGGTTAGCTGCCAGTGACTGATATTAAGGATTTTCTGTGTGACTAAGATAGTATTTTCGATTACCTGTGATTTTTTACAGTGAAAGTATCGGTATTTGTGAGCAGTTGGCTGATGTTTTAATGTCAGGTAAGGGTGACTCTATGATTAGTTTTACAGACGTGAGTTTGGTGCTGTGTTGCATGGGTTGATATTTACAGTAAATGAAATGGGTTGTGATATACTGTGAGAAGTAATAACTGTATATATTCGTGCTGAAGGTGATTGGGCATAGGATATTTTAGTGGAATTGTCTGATAGTTTTATAACAATCTACTCATGCTAGACATTCAGTAACATTTACCATCCATGAGTAAAACGATTTTATAAATATTTTAGTTTAAAAAATTCACCACATCATTACATCACAGAAAAGATTTTATTGAAGTATTTCTGTGTTGACAGAATCATCAAAGAAAGTGTCTTCCTTGCAACTCATGATATTTTCACTAAAGAAAAATAAATATTTATTTTAAGTTCGTTTTTAATTATTTTATATTTAAAACTTGCTTCTGTTTTGTAAATTTTATTAATTACATGTGAAACATAATTTTTGTGCAAATTTCAATTTTGTTATTCATGGCTGAGCTGATTAAATAATTATGAAATGTTTAGAGTGGTTGTGGTAGTTTAATTAGTTCTGGATCTTTTAATTCAAAGTTAATCCATGTGTCAAAGCTTTTTGTTAAAAACAAACTGTGTTAAAATTATCAGTATGTGTGTGTGTTTTTATAGCAGAGCCACAACAGGCTATCTGCTTGGCCCACCGAGAAGAATCGAGCCCCTGATTTTAGCATTGTAAATCCGTAGACTTACTGCTGTACTAGCGGGAGGCAAAATTATCAGTGCCTTTTTAAGTTAAGCCAAAAGTTCATCAGAATGTCAGTCTTGGTGTCTTATTTATGAGTTGGAAAAGTTTTAGAAAAAACAAAACAAAAACGAAGCTGTTTCAGATCAAAATCAAACTATTCAGATTTAAATGTCAGTAAAACTGTAAAATATTTTTATTGTGCAAGTATTGGATATGTCTTATTAAAATGAAATTGAAAGACGAAGTAAAATATTATATGATAAACTTTTCACGGGCACCAACAAGTGTTCACTAGAAAGTAACCATATACTTTAGTTTTCTGTGACATCTCTAAAACCTCTTGATAATTTTGGTCCATCTGAAAGGAATTCATCTCTGCTTAACGAGGAAGCATACCCCACACCATGACTTAAATATCATCTATAATAAATGAGCCAAGATTAGCAAAGTTTGAAGGCAACCATAGTGGTGACTATATCAGTAACAACACATGAAAAACTTGTGGCTGTATTAGGAAGTCTAAACTTTGTGCTGACGTACCTACACATATAGATGTTACAGTCTAGGTTAGATTATAATATTGAAAAACACTGGCATGCTTGGAAATCCTTGGAAACTCAGGGTGGTACAGCACTTATTCTACAGGATTACAACGATAAAATCAGAGTTTCCATTCTTATAAGTGAAGACGTCAGATAGCTCGACATGGCTTTATTACAAAATAACAGACCATAATATAATTTAATGTTATATAATGTTATACTTGCAAAAATATTTATTCCTCTACATATTTCTTCAATAAATTAATCAACATTTTTATTTATAAATTTTGTGTTTGATATAAAGATATTATTCCTGATTTTATTTATATATTCATTTTAAATATTACGTACATTATCATTTGCCATGTGTTATGTTCAGTTTTATTTGTCTGGTTATATTTATAACTAATGGTTTATTTTCATTTTCAGCTTTCTTCCGCATATGCTACAGCATAATGAGGTGAGATAACTTTAATTTTATTGGCTGAGGTGTGAATGGAGACTTCATAACATAAGATGAGGGAGAAAATATATTTCTGTTCATCTACCTCTTTTATTGGATAAATTAAGAATACTGGAAATGTTTTTAAATAAATATGTGTTTGAAGTTTTATTGTGTGATCCAAATTTTATTTTGGAAAGACAATGTAATAAGGTTCCCCAAATTTTTGTTAGGCACTAAATATTTAAGACTATATGTACACACAGGATGTTATATCAGATCACTGTACATATTCTAAAATATCAGTTTTTATACTATTTTCAATAAGATTTCTTATCGTTCATTACATCCTTCAATATGCGAAAATGTTTATATTCCCTACTAGGCTTGCAACTTCCACCTACTTTACGTTTCAATGTGGTTCAATATTTAATTCAATATTAGACAAAAAAGAAGCACCAGAAATATGAGGAGAGTAAATTGTAAGAAAATATTAACTTTGATACGATATCTTTTTAAAACTAACATAATAGCAGGAATCTCATCGGGAATCTTGCATTCTCTTGGCATATGAACCAAGACGAGCACTCCTCAGAAAGTATCCAAAAATGTGGTTGGAGAGTGTGATTTTTGTAAGAATACACCAATGGGAAAACACACTAACCAGGTATACTATTCTCCCATCTTGAAAGTACTGGTCACTAAATTGGGTGTAAAAATGAGTATGACATTCTTAACTGTAGATATGCTGGCTGGTCCACCTTATCTGCCATGATAAGGTGATGGGCATCCTAGTCAACACAATACATCTAGACTGGTCCATCTCTTTTTCCATACCTCCCAGAAATAAACCTGCTGGAGAAGGTATGATGGAGGTTCCTCAGCCAACTAATATTATTTGGTTGTTTGAATTCCTTTCTAAAACCAGTTATCCTACAAAGTAATCAGTAGGATTTTGTAGGATGCGGAGTACTCAGCCAGTTATAATGTTCTCTAATATAGAACAAAGGTAAAAAGGATACATAGAAATGAAAAGGATGGAAACTACATGTGCATCTAGTCCAAATGTCATGTGAAGCTGGAGAGTGGAGAAAGCGGGATGATACATTTGCTTTCCAACAATTAGAGTGGACACAACTTTCCTATTTGCTAGCTTCCTCTATAGTTTTGCACTCGAAAGATGTGTTTTAAATGATAGAAACTTATTTTGTTTTCAACTTATATTTTTAGCTTATGAACTCACAAGCTCATATCACTATTTCTGTCTCCTTTGTGGGACAAGAATTACTTCACATAAGTCAAATTTCAACAGTGGCTAGAAAAGTACGTTACATGTTGATGACATAACAGCCATTTTCATATGTCAGTGATCTTCATTCTGTAGCCTACAGCTTCACTCCCACTTTTCATATGTCAGTGATCTTCATTCTGTAGCCTACAGCTTCACTCCCACTTTTCATATGTCAGTGATCTTCATTATGTAGCCTACAGCTTCACTCCCACTTTCATATATCAGTGATCTTCATTATGCATCCTACAGCTTCACTCCCACTTTTCATATATCAGTGATCTTCATTCTGTAGCCTAGAGTTTCACTCCCACTTTTCATATATCAGTGATCTTCATTATGTAGCCTACAGCTTCACTCCCACTTTTCATATATTAGTGATCTTCATTATGCATCCTACAGCTTCACTCCCACTTTTTATATATCAGTGATCTTCATTCTGTAGCCTACAGTTTCACTCCCACTTTTCATATATCAGTGATCTTCATTATGTAGCCTACAGTTTCACTCCCACTTTTCATATATCAGTGATCTTCATTCTGTAGCCTACAGCTTCACTCCCACTTTTCATATATTAGTGATCTTCATTATGTAGCCTACAGCTTCACTCCCACTTTTCATATATTAGTGATCTTCATTATGCATCCTACAGCTTCACTCCCACTTTTCATATATCAGTGATCTTCATTCTGTAGCCTACAGCTTCACTCCCACTTTTCATATATCAGTGATCTTCATTCTGTAGCCTACAGCTTCACTCCCACTTTTCATATATCAGTGATCTTCATTATGCATCCTACAGCTTCACTCCCACTTTTCATATATCAGTGATCTTCATTCTGTAGCCTACAGTTTCACTCCCACTTTTCATATATCAGTGATCTTCATTCTGTAGCCTACAGTTTCACTCCCACTTTTCATATATTAGTGATCTTCATTCTGTAGCCTACAGCTTCACTCCCACTTTTCATGTATCAGTGATCTTCATTCTGTAGCCTACAGCTTCACTCCCACTTTTCATATATTAGTGATCTTCATTATGCATCCTACAGCTTCATTCCCACTTTTCATATATTAGTGATCTTCATTATGTAGCCTACAGCTTCACTCCCACTTTTCATATATTAGTGATCTTCATTATGTAGCCTACAGCTTCACTCCCACTTTTCATATATTAGTGATCTTCATTATGTAGCCTACAGCTTCACTCCCACTTTTCATATATCAGTGATCTTCATTCTGTAGCCTACAGCTTCACTCCCACTTTTCATATATCAGTGATCTTCATTCTGTAGCCTACAGCTTCACTCCCACGTTATATATATTAGTGATCTTCATTATGCATCCTACAGCTTCCCTCTTATCGGTTTTACTCTCTTTCATCTCCCGTTTCCTATGGGAAACTTAGGAGGAGGTCAGCGTGTTTGTTTATTTTCGTCTACTACTTAGGCTCTGTCAACTTCTCTTCCTCTTGAGGACAGTATTCGACCATCCTCTCATTGTGTGTACATAACTTCTCAGCTATGTGCCATTCTGTATCTTTCCTTTTTTTATCACCAGTGATTTTTTGTTTAAACACTTTTTATTATGGTATTGTTTATTAAACCCTAAACTGATGTTGGAAACTTTGAAATGCAAGTGTTTATGATAATTGTTTTATAAATTCAATGTGTGATAAGTTGTTCTGTAACTGTAGGTATGATTTTTCATCATATCTATATAATTTTAATGTGTAGATAATATAACGTTTTACTGTGACAATTGTGGTAGGTTGGTGTTTCAGAAATCCGATTATTAGAATAATCGTAAAAACAAAGTAGTATTATATATCATTATATTACTTAAGGACTAGATTACTACGTATATAAGTAAAATGTATGCAGTTTCAGTGTAACTTACATAAATATATAAGTTAATCCACTTTCAACAATCTTCTTGTCAAATTTCAATCTTTGATGTTTAATAAAACTATTAGAACGAGCAACATACCACAAACTTTAATAGTTGTATTGAACTGTAATTACAAGGTACAATCAAAACTAAGAGTACCAGATAAAAAATATGTTTTTATAGGTCTAAGTAAACGTAATATCTCAAATGGTTCTGATTTGTTCTACTAATACATAAAGGTCAACATTACATCTTAAGTTTGTAAAAATGCCGGCAACAGAGTAAAATTTACAATGTAATTTTTATTCAAACACAGAAATCTGTGCTGGCAGATTCAACAAAACGACATTCTAGTGCTTGGTATTTGTATTTTTTTTTAACTAGCAAGTACTCGATGAAATAAAACTTTCCACATCACAGACATTTCTAAGTGGTAAATATTAAATGTTAATACATCACTTAATGTTTGAAAATGCTTAGAGTTTAATAAGATTAACTTCATAGATCTCGCCATCAATTGACTGACATGCGTATTGCTCAATACAAAACAATCTCGATAACTGTATATATTTTGGGCTGTAACTCATCTATCGTGGATCACTTGGGTGTTTAGGTATGAAAGTTCTCCTAGGTCTTTCTAGTTGTCTTATCACCACATTTATCCAAATTAAAATGTGTATATTTTCTGCTTAACAACTGTTATATTATCCTATTGGAATGTTAATAAATTGTCTTTTAATATTGTATAAAACACCTTTTTTATCGATTTACATTTACTTAGTTAACCGTTTCAAACGTTTTTCTCTTTTTATTTTAGGATCTATGACAAAATTATTGAATAAGGTAATAAAATAATTCAATGTAATCTAGTTAAAACAATATTTACGACATAAATTTAAATACACTTTCATATTAACAAGGGTCCTGCATCCTTTAATATGGTACTTCATAAACATAGGAAATTTTATTTCGAACTAGAGAAGCTGGAATTCTTAAACGAATCCTTAACTTCATTGAATTAAACAGATACATGTGTTAGTTAATGCAGCAGGAATTTCGTTTTCATACAAAGTGGTTTTTATCTGTGTTAAAGTGTAATCATCAGAAATAGCAACTGCTTCTTGTAGTATTTCAATTTTATTTTCAATCAAGTAAAATTCTTTTTCATGGACGAACTCTATACAGGTTTGATTATCTTGCTTGTGATAACTTCTAAACATTTGGTGATAAGCCTCCAGTAGTAATTTGTATGCTTTCAGAATATTTGCTTTGATCTTATCATAATCTGTACAATTTTCTAGGGAGAGACCAGCATAAGGTTATTGTGCTTTACCAGTTGAAACACTTTGAAATAATAATGACCATATTAGGTGAGTCATTCAGTGATTAGGGCAGTCTTCTCAAAATGTTGGCAATGTTTATCAACTTAATTGAAATAATAATGACCATATTAGGTGAGTCATTCAGTGATTAGGGCAGTCTTCTCAAAATGTTGGCAATGTTTATCAACTTAATTGAAATAATAATGACCATATTAGGTGAGTCATTCAGTGATTAGGGCAGTCTTCTCAAAATGTTGGCAATGTTTATCAACTTAATTGAAATATAATGACCATATTAGGTGAGTCATTCAGTGATTAGGGCAGTCTTCTCAAAATGTTGGCAATGTTTATCAACTTAATTGAAATAATAATGACCATATTAGGTGAGTCATTCAGTGATTAGGGCAGTCTTCTCAAAATGTTGGCAATGTTTATCAACTTAATTGAAATAATAATGACCATATTAGGTGAGTCATTCAGTGATTAGGGCAGTCTTCTCAAAATGTTGGCAATGTTTATCAACTTAATTGAAATAATAATGACCATATTAGGTGAGTCATTCAGTGATTAGGGCAGTCTTCTCAAAATGTTGGCAATGTTTATCAACTTAATTTTCATCAAACAATGGTACTTCAAGTTAAAAGCTGTATTTTTCCATTTTTGATCGGAATTGAGTCTAATTTTTATTTATCTCAGCCTATTTTTTTTCTTGACTTCGATACTGACCTGTTCAAGCTTGATTTATTTGAGTTTTAGCTGAATTTCTAATTTATCTTTATCACTGAAGTCTGTTTAGCTGGTGGGAACATTAGGGTAACCCAGTAGTGCTTTCCTTGGACAACAAATGATCATGGATTGGTATTTTAATAATGAACTTTATTAGGTCATTTTATCTCATTTATTTCTTAAATTCTAATTCTAAACTTTTGACAATTTCCAGCAATTCACTTCTGTTATATTTTTCCAGTTGTTTGAAGGAGAACGATTCAAGATATCCTTAATATTCAGACATATTTAAATTTTGTTGGCTTTGATAAATATAAATTGAATTATGATTTTAATTGTAATTTAGGTTGAATCTTGTCTTTGATTCAGTTCTCTGACACGAACCCTCAATTTATCATTGTTATATAATATAATTTATCTCGAACAAACATCCCGTTTACTATGTTATGTATTAAAATTTAAGAAAGAAGAAAGATATAGGGAAACAAAAAGGATAAAGCTACATATACAACTAGTCCAATAGCCACATTTGAAGACAGAGAGTAGTGATACCAAATGATACATTTAGCACTGAGTCTGGTTAAGGAGTGATAGTGAAAGAGGAAGTGTTAAGGGAGTTATATCCTGAATTAAAGTAAGGACTGGAAATTAAGTTTGAGATCCCATAAAGGTCTTATCGGAAGGACAGATGCTGATAATGAATGAATGATCGATAAAACATAGAGAAGGAAGCATGCAGGTATATGGATAAGTTAGTCTAATCTTGTATAAATTAATTTATCATCTAAGCTGAAGAATATGGTACTAGGAACCAGAAAAGAGGGACTTTTTTTTTTACTTAGACAAGTGGTAAATGTATACAGATGTTGAGTATTCAACTGATTATATAACCATTAGAACCATTGAGAATTGAGAAAAACATGCTATACAAAGGATCTTGTAGGAATGATATGGATGAATAGAGGATTTTAGAGAACGTGCAGAAATCTTCCATTAATTCTATCGTACTCAGTGACATGTGTGAAAGTAAGTGTGACTCGAAGGACTTCCATCATAGACATGACTCTCAAAACAGAAATAACTTCACTATAAGACAGATTAGGAGTAGATTAACCTAAAATAAAAGGAAGAAAATTCTGCCCAATTGAGAAATGTTTTGAAAATTCTACCAGTTGAAAAGGATATAAAAGTCATATGAAATTCAAGATTAATGTTCACCTGGAGAGGATTTTGAAACCATAGCTAATTAATAACTAGAAAATGAAGGAAAAATAAACAAACAGCATGCAAAACGTTAAAGTAAAAGAAAGAGGAAAACCTTTAACACATCATCAGATGTAAAGGTGAAGATGGGAACCATCCCTTCTATTATCTCTTACTGGTTAGTCACAAGAGATCTGGTTTTGGAAACTTAACATTTTCTTACATGAAAATGTGTTTTCATTAGATACTTACCTTTTCAGTCAAAGATTCCATCTTCTGCTAGCATCTTCCTTGAGTATTTGCATGGCACTAGCTTTTAGGCAACTCCTACCTAAACTCTCATACGTTTTCATGAATTATATTATTGGATAATAGTGTTATTGTTCAGTAAAAGCACTATCTCTATCATCAGGAGAATGACATCAACTACTTGTTGGCTAGTTCCATCTTTACTCATGAAACTTTATTATTGAAGAGGTAAGAAGTCGTAAGTACCAAAAGAAAGCATAAATATTAGGAAACTGGTGGGTGAAGTGGTTATTTAATAGGCAAAACATGATACAGATAGTCTGCTATAAGGCACATCGCTTTCAATACATGAGAATCTATAAAGTAGATTCATTGGATAGATGCCCATAAGGTCGAGTGTTTAAAACAAAGAGTTAAAGATCTAGTACTTACTTTATTGTTGATATATAAAACCACCATGAAATTGTAAGAATGGATGATAATCAAACAATCCACTAGCATTGGTAAGAAATGCGAACATCTCCGTTTGATAGAATAAAGATCGAGCACACTGATATGGAGGAATTGCTTGTGCTGGTCCAGATGTCTGAGGTGAGATTGTTGTTCAGAGATGGAAAGATAAGCATCTGTGAAGAGGTGTAGGTCTGTTATCAATTGATTTTGATTTATGATATAAAACTGCTTCATAAGCAACTGAAGCTTTGAATATTGATCAGTATTGGGAATAGAACCCTGGATTTTAATGTTATAAGTCCGTAAATTTAAACTTAGTCCATCGATGATCCGACAGAACAAAAAAACAAAAATAAATCATGTATGTCTACATGTAAAATGTAAGTAATTTTACACGTGAAACTGGTAAATGTCGTCCTCATGTACAGTGACCTTATAAGATAAATCAGTCAGTAATAAACGTCGCTGGAAAGTCCTTGTTTGTCTTTTTCTGTAAAGCCCTACAGGAGACCCTATGAGAGAAGAGAGGACAACAAATGTTGGTGTAGACTGTATAAGAAGACTTAGGATATGAACAAAGAACAGTGTTTGTATATAGTGTTAAAGATTGTTGATAATATTTTTATTGAAGAAGGGCTTATTTCTGGATACACAAGACTGCTTAGTGTTGGTTTTATTATTTGGATTATTTCATGACTTAATATTTAATGATTGTTAAGTTCTTTAGAATAATGTTGTCAAGTGTTAATCATTTTTTTACTTAGGTTTTGATAAAGTGAAAAGACAGAGTTTGTTTGCGACAACTGTTTTATGTGAATTTGGTTAGTTTTCATTTCTCTAAATAATCTGTTAGATAACATTTTAATGATGTCATTCAATATTTGAATTTATAGATAACTAAATTATCATGGATTTGGATCTGAAAACAATTTATTATATCAATAAAACTAACATACGAAAACAATTAGTAAATGCATTGAAAACAAAATTAATTCTAACACAGCAGAGGTTATATATAAAACTATATTTTTAACAATTGTTTTTTATAGAGATGTATATAAATATTATAAAGTTTATAACATAATCCATCATTTGACTAACTGCTAGACTAATTGTCCCCAAACCTATGATGTACTCTTAAAACCCCTGGCAATGAAGTAGAAGTACAGTGATAAATGTACATAGCATGTACATCATCTTCTATTAAATTATGATTGATTAATATTATAATAATTTGAAATTAACCCACAGATCATCTCTACATGGTGAACTCATCTATAAAAATGTCTCATGTGGCTTGTTGTGATGAGAATACACTCCACTTAGTGTGTAACCATCCATAACTAATACATCTTTCAGTTTACCTTGTAAAGTCTGGACCTAACCATCTGTACATTGACACATGATCCAGTTTCAGCTATGTTTGGTAAACATGATGGCATTGTGAAGGCTGGTTCTAACGAGTTGTGTCTTGTAATAGTTTTAATTGTGGGTGATCTAAATTGGTAGCTACTGGTCATCTGTTTCTGTTGTGAATGACCTTGTCCAGATGTGTAATCTTGGTTTGAAAGTAGTGCTACATTTATGCTAATGGTATTTGTAACCATTTTTCAATATTTCGATATTTCTTTACTGAGGTCTGGACATTGTTCACAAACAATTTGAAATACTTTAAATTCTGTGATAGACTTTAAAAGAGGCAAGTGAGAGAAACTCGTGCAAGTCCACTGAATGTAGTGTAAGCTTAGATGACCGATTTCACATTTCAGATCATACGTCCAATCATCACATATCTGGTTTGGATAAACATAAATGCAGGAGAGTTGATTAAAACATTAGTTTTGTTACCATGGCTGGCATGTTAGTTTTGTTACCATGATAAAATTACCTGTTGGTAATGAAATAAGTAACATTAGAACAAAATACTCTTGTGATGGTTTATATTGTCAGATGTCTTTTTTGGATTATTTGTTAAAGATGGTAAAGCCATATCATTCTACATAATGATATCAACAAAGCTATTTCTATTTCGTTAGATCACTGTGTTACCGAGATCAGCAGTACAAGTACTGGATCTCATCAAACAAGTAACTTGTCATCAGTGTAAGTACTGAAGATCTCATCAAACAAGTAACTTGTCATCAGTGTAAGTACTGGAGATCTCATCAAACGAGTAACTTGTCATCAGTGTAAGTACTGGTGATATCATCAAACAAGTAACTTGTCATCACTGTAAGTACTGGATCTCATCAAACAAGTAACTTGTCATCAGTGTAAGTACTGGATCTCATCAAACAAGTAACTTGTCATCAGTGTAAGTACTGAAGATCTCATCAAACAAGTAACTTGTCATCAGTGTAAGTACTGGAGATCTCATCAAACTTGTCATCAGTGTAAGTACTGGTGATATCATCAAACAAGTAACTTGTCATCACTGTAAGTACTGGATCTCATCAAACAAGTAACTTGTCATCAGTGTAAGTACTGGTGATCTCATCAAACAAGTAACTTGTCATCAGTGTAAGTACTGAAGGTCTCATCAAACTTGTCATCAGTGTAAGTACTGAAGATCTCATCAAACGAGTAACTTGTCATCAGTGTAAGTACTGGATCTCATCAAACAAGTAACTTGTCATCAGTGTAAGTACTGAAGGTCTCATCAAACTTGTCATCAGTGTAAGTACTGGATCTCATCAAACAAGTAACTTGTCATCAGTGTAAGTACTGGATCTCATCAAACAAGTAACTTGTCATCAGTGTAAGTACTGGAGGTCTCATCAAACTTGTCATCAGTGTAAGTACTGAAGGTCTCATCAAACTTGTCATCAGTGTAAGTACTGAAGATCTCATCAAACAAGTAACTTGTCATCAGTGTAAGTACTGGATCTCATCAAACAAGTAACTTGTCATCAGTGTAAGTACTGGAGGTCTCATCAAACTTGTCATCAGTGTAAGTACTGGATCTCATCAAACAAGTAACTTGTCATCAGTGTAAGTACTGGATCTCATCAAACAAGTAACTTGTCATCAGTGTAAGTACTGGAGGTCTCATCAAACTTGTCATCAGTGTAAGTACTGGAGATCTCATCAAACAAGTAACTTGTCATCAGTGTAAGTACTGGAGGTCTCATCAAACTTGTCATCAGTGTAAGTACTGAAGATCTCATCAAACAAGTAACTTGTCATCAGTGTAAGTACTGGAGATCTCATCAAACGAGTAGCTTGTCATCAGTGTAAGTACTGGTGATATCATCAAACAAGTAACTTGTCATCACTGTAAGTACTGGATCTCATCAAACAAGTAACTTGTCATCAGTGTAAGTACTGGAGGTCTCATCAAACTTGTCATCAGTGTAAGTACTGAGATCTCATCAAACTTGTCATCAGTGTAAGTACTGGATCTCATCAAACTTGTCATCAGTGTAAGTATTGAGATCTCATCAAACAAGTAACTTGTCATCAGTGTAAGTACTGGAGATCTCATCAAACAAGTAACTTGTCATCAGTGTAAGTACTGGATCTCATCAAACTTGTCATCAGTGTAAGTACCGGAGATCTCATCAAACTTGTCATCAGTGTAAGTACTGGGATCTCATCAAACTTGTCATCAGTGTAAGTAGTGGATCTCATCAAACTTATCATCAGTGTAAGTACTGAAGATTTTATCAAACAAGTAACTTGTCATCAGTGTAAGTAGTGGAGATCTCATCAAACGAGTAACTTGTCATCAGTGTAAGTTCTTGATTTAAAAACATAATTTCCATTTCTCTGATTCCTTTTTACAGAATGTATTTGACACTAGTTATCTGAAACTACTTACGTTAATTGTACACAATCACAATTATTTCAATTAGCAAGGAAAAGCTAAAAACAACTAGGTACAATATAAAATCAGATTCATTTTAAATATATTGTTAATTTGTTACATTTATAACAATAGTTTTAACCACGTTATTTAAAAAATGCTACGACCTTCTAACTGAATTTCAGACATTTTTCAAACTATAAAATACATAAAATCATATACTAGCTGTTGGCTCAGCTCGGCGAACTATGCTAGTTTTTTATGGTAAACATCCTGTGTGAACACATGAATATCAAAGTATCGAAAATAAACTTTACCAAAAGAACCAAGGATCTTATAAATTTGACGGTGAGGTAATTTTTTTATATTTGTGTTTTGACTTTTTATAGGAACATATATTAGAACCATGATTGTCAACTATGTAACTGCACTATTCACATCACTGGAAAACTACACCAAAATAAACTAAAAACGTTTCAATATTATAGAAACGTGGTAACAATACAGAGTGTTTGGTTTTCTGTATTCAACAAAATGACTTCTTTTACCTCTTTGTTTCTTTTTCAGGGTTTATAGATAATCACGATCAGTTCTGAAGATGAATTTTAAATTTCACCAGTTGGTCATAGTATATCCGAAAGAAATAATTCAGTGCCTTAACAATAGGTTTTTATTATTATTAAATACATGGAAAGTAAGGAATTTCTGGAACAACTTTTTTTTCTCACCTCTCTTCCACATTTAATGAATAATCCAATAACAGTGAACTGTATATATGTATGGTCTAAAAGAAGAAAGTGTTGGAGAAGGTGTGTTCAGTTTCAATCTGAGGTGAACGAGTTTCACAACTTAAACAGTTGAAAAAACACCCTAACTTCTCTTTCTCACTTTTGTTTACATAAAAATTTTCAGATCTAGATAAAGTCAATGAGTGCATCCTGTTAATAAATACAAATAACTAATTGACTAAAAACATTGTTTTCAAATATCTTACCATCAATAGAAGCCGAAACCAATCAACAGTAATTGTATGAAATCAAAAGTTATTTGTAGATGGAAACATGTAAAGATTAAATGTAGGGGTGTAAAAGTTAGTTGTAGTTTTAAAGACGCAAGGTTTAGTTGCAGTTATGGAGAGATAAAAGCTAGTTCTAGTTTTAAGGATGCAAGATTGAGTTGGAGTTGTAGCAGAAGTCGCAGATGTAAACATGTATGGTCTAGTTGTGGTTGTAAGGACGTAAGATTAGCTATAGTTGTAAGGATGTAAGGTTTATTTGTAGCTCTAAAGAGATAAAAGCTATAGCTGTAGTCGTAAGAATGTATGGACTAGTTGTACTTGTAAGACGATAAAACTGTAATTGTAGTGTAAGAAGAAATGAACTAGTTGTACTTTCAAGTATTTAATAATTATTTGTTATTATAAGGATTTATGAACTGAGGGTGTGATTACTATATGTTGGGATGTAAGGGTTCGTCGTGATTATACAGACACAAGAGCACATTATAGTTGTAAGTATTGTTGAACTTCTAAGGACGTAAGAGCCAAAGATGTAATAATAATTCAGGTTGTGAAGACATAGAGCTAGTTGTAGTTGTAATAACGTGAGATAATACTTAATGAATAAGATCTATTTCTTGAGTAACGAAGTTGTTATAAGAAGAAAACATATTTTAACATTTCCACTGAACCCGGATTGTATATTATATCGATGTATTACTACACAGTTCTATACACACGTGTTATGACACTGTTTTTGTATATTTTGAGACGACAAAAGAGAATAATATTACACATTTGAAAGTGACGTCTGCTGGAACTTTTGCGTCAAACAACAAATTCATTCGAAACGCCATACACTACTTCAAGTCGATGGTGAAACAAAGTAAAACCAATAAGATATTCGCAAAAACATAAAATCCAATGTAACAATGTTTGAGAACGAGTGAGTGTAATCATATAAATGGTGAATTTTTCAGCTATGCAAACAAGTTCAACTATTAAAGAAATTAATATTTCTTTATAATTCAGTTACTAAAAAACACTTGTTTGCTACATACCTAAAAAGTTATAGTTTGCTGAAACTGTTAAAAACCTGCTTAGAAGTAAGTTCAACGGCACAGCTACATAAGAATCTATACAATAAAAGTTCCCTTGCAATATTAAACAGTAAAGATGGAGCATTTTTATTGGATTGACGTTGGAAAAATATTCTTTTGTTTATCACTGTAGAGTTTTCAAGGAAATTTGCATGTGTTACATGAGAAAATAAATGACATATTTTTGTTAACATCCGACACTCTGCATGCTAGAGCGTGAGTTTCGGGACCTCTTACGATCGTTGGGGCACCTGAGGAGCCAATGTACCATCGATGATTCTTGGGCAGGAGTTTACCTGGCGGCGCCCATCTTCTCTCCATGTAGCCGTCCCTACTTTACTAGAGAAAGGTTAGATGGAAGGCAGCTTGTCAGCGTTACCCACCGTCAACTCTTGGGCTACTCTTTTTATCATCGAATAGTGAGATGTACCGTAACTTTAAAATGCTTCCACGCTCACAGGACGAACATGTTCAGTGACGAGTAGCGAACCCGCATATCTCGAATGTCAGACATCCTTCCTAGAAACATAAAATTACACTTGGCCACAGCAAACCATTTTATTGTACATAATTGTGCAAAGTATTGTGAAAAAAAATTGCTTTTGCTTACCAAAAAGCATTATGGATAGCATAGAGTCTAGTTACCCATCAGTTGAAACTTGGTGTAACCTTGTGTCAGTATGACACCTTGTGACTAGGATGGCTGTAATATGCTACTGAACACTTTAAGCTGTATTATAAATATATATACTTTTTTAGACGTGGAGTTCGTTACTTGAAGTTAACCAAAAGTTACTTATAACAACGTGTTAACAAAAAAAGTATCTAGTGAACCAACAGCAAGTTTACGCCCTTACAACACTTAAATCGGGGTTTCAATTTCCCGCAGTGGGCAGAATGCAGATAACCCAAAAATTAGCAAGATTGCTTCGGGTTATGATGAAGATGTATCAAATTACGATAATCGCATGTGATGACAAATCTGAAGAGACTTTAAAATCTGATTCATGGATAAAGGTTCGTGAACGTTTATAGTACTTAGCATTCTTCAACATGGGTATGTATCCATTAATATCAACATTGTGCTCTTAATATTAAACTTTCATTTGTTATAAGTTTATTTATAAGTACATATATATTACAAGTACTGTTTCTTTACTTTATTATGTCATTGAATATTAAAATTAGACATCATTGACTGAAGCTAGTGATTCGACTTTGAGCCTTTAGAAAGGGACAACAATCGTTAGTTGAATTCAGGGTCTGAAAAACCAATAAACATTGAAAGTGTACACTTGAATGTCCAGGTTTCCTTGACAACGCTTATAAGCTCTTAAAGAGTTTCTTCTTTTACTGTTGTATATGATTGAAAACTCAACTTCATCGAACAGTTTTTAGTGCACATTCTTATGTTTATGTTTAAAACTACGCAGAAATCTCGGTAGTAATCAGGAGAATTAACTGCAATATTGGGCTTGGTGTGATTTAATGATTAGCATGTTATATTTTGGTCAGAGGGTTATGTTTGGCATCTGATGACAAACAACTTATTACACACCGTATTTAAGAGCTACGAGCTCATGATTCTTTTTTTTATAATTTCGCGCATACGTACATGAGGGCTATCTGTGCTAGCCGTCCCTAATTTAGCAGTGCCCACAAATAGTTAGATTGCCCACATATTATAACGCTCCCAAGGCTAAAAAGGGGAGTATGTTTGGTGGGACTGGTATTCGAAACCGCAATCCTCAGATTACGAGTCGAGCGCCTTAACCACCTTACCAAGCCAGGACCACTTGGGGTATCCGAATTGATAGTGGAGGAAGCTATATACTGACTGTCTGCCTTTCCTCGTGGGATATTTCAGTTTTAAGGTAACGTAAATTAATCACTAATTCCTGCAATCTAATCTTGATTGAAATATATGTTTGACTCTTGAGCTGCTATTGTTTGACTGTCACTCTTATAGCATGCCAACACAGCACCAAAGTGCAGGACATTATTTCGTTCAGTAGTAACTGGACTTAACCAAGAACCCTCAGTCCCATGGTCTGGATCACTGGAAACGGTTGTTCTCTTCCTTTTCTGTGGCCGTAAAAGTGGTAGTTCATTTAAAAAGTGAGCAAATGCTTTTGTTGTTTAGCCCCGTATTCCTTGAATTCGGTGGGTAAGCCAGATAGTTTTCGGCATGATTATCACTCTTTTAGTATGGACGACAAACAGGTTGGTGTCTTCAAACAGGCCCACCAAGTTGGCCACACTGACTAATTGAAGAGCTAAGACGGTGGAGCTCTGGAATCGCAGGTCAGTCTTGAAGTCCTGAGCTATTTTTCTTACTAGTCTGTTAAAAGGTAGTTTGCAAATAAGTTGCTCAGTGGACTTCTGGTAAAGGCAGATAATATGGAAGAGATTTATTTCGACCACCTGCGGCTGGAGCACTCTTTGGAGCAGACTTAATAGCTAGTTATATTATGGGTACTTCACCCCTGGGTTTTCTTGCATTTTGTTTCATACAGTATGACGTCTTAGGTATGAAGGGTCTGTAAGGAAGCGATATAATTCATACGGCTACTAAGACCTGTGAGATTGATTGGTTGTTTATTAATTATGTGATGACTATCTGTGTCAGGAGACCCTGATTTTGAAGTGATAGATTAGAGGAAAAACAACAAATTAACTCCAATCACCGCCAACATCTGGGCTATTCGTAACGAACGGAATGTTTGATTATAACGCATTTATGACCGAAATGGCCACCATGTTCTTATGTTGTTTGGGTCTTGTGTTTGAGAAGCGGTGCTACTAACCCTGCTTCGTTCTTTCAGCTATGTGTGCGTTATAACAGTAACAGACAATCCCACTTTTACTTTAAGACGGTAAATGGTATGAACTGATTGCCTTTCTATTGGTTTCTGATAGACAGCAATAAAAGCCGTAGGGGGCGTTATAATGTGACGGTCAATCCCACTATTCGTTCATAAAAGAGTAGCCCAAGAGTTGACGGTGGGTGGTGATGACTAGCTGCCTTCCCTCTCTTCTTACACTGCTAAATTACGGACGGCTAGCACAGATAGCCCTCGAGTAGCTTTGTGCAAAATTCAAAAACAAAAACAAACCTTTACAGCTTGTTAACAAATTGTGCGTAGAATATAAATAAAGGGTTGTTCCTCGCGATCACTTGTATAACGATGTGTCAGTGAAAATCTCAGAGCAACAAGATTTAGATGTGAGGAGTTGTATTTATCGTCTTTAACCGTCCTCCGTTGGTACAGCGGAAAGTCTACGGATTTACAACGCTAAAATCAGGGGTTCAATTCCCCTCAGTGGCTTTGCTATCAGAAAACATATACATGCATACTCGTCTTTAACCTATCATATTTATTATATGTTTTTATTATATGAAATATAAAACAGAAAAGGCGTTAAGGCGTTCGACTCGTAATCCGAGGGTCGCGGATTCGAAAACCAGTCGCACCAAACATGGTCGCCCTTTCAGCCGTGGGGGCGTTATAATGTCCAGAGTAAATGAAAAGGATTGAGTCTGGGTTGTGGTTAAAGGTAACTGTAATTAGGAGCTTAGGAACATGATAAATGATTTATTTTCTGACAACTTTCTGGAACATCCTTAGATGTCATAACATTCAATCTGTACATGATTTATAGCCAGGATTTATTTAAGATTAAGATTATTTTGTCATTGTAAGACGTATATATTCATTTAGAGTTCTGATCCAGTTATTATTAAACAAATTTAATTTAAGATTTTAAGAACGACTTGAAGAATAAATGTTACTTATCTAAATCCATGGTTCTCAACGCTTTTTAATGTAAGAACTCTTGTAGTGTTAAACTTGTGTCACATAACATCATTCATTACAAAAAACACTCTGTAATACCATATCAGTATTTATAAACAGGATATTTATGTTTAATATAGCTATATATCAACACACATACATGTAGAACATGAAAAATTTACTGAGTAAACTACTCGGACACACACACACATACAAGTTTAATCCGTCAAATAGTTAATTTTACATGATCCAAACACATATTGTATCTGGTCTCATTAACTAGTTTAAAACAACGTAGTGACTTAAGTTGTGACAGTAAAAAATTATCTATACTAATAAACGAATATGATGTAGTCACATCGCAATTATATGACTATTGTGTAGTTAGTATAGAATATGCAGAACTCTTGCATTCTGCAGAACCAAAATATTCTCAAAACCCCTGGATGTTTATAGAGGAAACCACGTATTAAAACAACAAGTTAAAAAGCAGTAATCTAAATTGGTTTCTGAAAAACCTTTCGATAAGATGATATTGATAATGTAATAATTATTAAACTTAAAGTGGTACTTCTAATATCTTAAGTAAAGAATTTATAACAATATGTCAAACGTACTATCTGCAACATCAGTTACTGAGAAGGCCTTCAACTCTCAGTTTCATCAAATACCTGACCTATACAATTAAAACTGAAAGATTACCTATGAACATCATTTACGCCAAATAGCATCATAAGTAGATTTATTTTATGGGTTTGTTCAGTGTTTATTTCTTATTATTAGTTCAACAAAAATGTCTGGTTAATATATTAACTCACCAGCTACTTCTAACTACACCATGTTGATTTTAGGTATATATGCATTATGAAACGGATACAAGTTTTCCTTAATGGTCATGTACAAGTATTAAAGTTGCTAAAGATGATGTAAGTTTAAAATCACATCAGCTGTAACCTGGAGATCTAACTAATATATAAAAACCTTCCTTGAACTTGAAAAAAATATATCTAGTTCAAAAGATTCAGTTAGAATGATTCATAAACAGTACAAAAATGTTACAGAAGGCAAGACTCCCGGCCACTGTTCACATTTAGTGGTAACATTCCTAAAACTTATAAATGAAGTTTCCCACTTATTTGCCGCACTCTATATTTTCTTCATCTATTAGCTTGTTCGTTTGACGAGAAGCTCCACTATTTGTGCTCTATCTACTACAAGTATCCAAACTCGGTTTATATTATTGTGTGTCTGCAAACATATAGATATACCACTGAGGAGTCACCCATCAGTGTATGAGAATAACTGAATGCATCTAGTGGTGTTATTTCTATGTTTAAAAACAAAGTAAGATTAGCTAGCTCTTCATTTAGTTCTATCCACATCATAGTTTTCTCCATCCATCAGTGAGATGTGAATATTTTTAAAGGTTTTTCAAATCCATTTTATTATATAACAGATATCATACAATATCTTCCAAATATCTCTATGTTTATTATTCTCCCAAAAAAACTTATTGTTACATACAGTAAAGCACAGCTAGCCTAGTTACTCTGCGCCACAAACACCAAACCAACATACAATAATAAATTTAAAAAAAAATTAAATTAAAACTTTCTGTAAGATCAGCAAGTACCTCCATTTGCTTCATAATAATTTGTTTTTATACAGTACTAGTCTACTATGTACCTAAGGGGTTAAGTGCACTCACTTCAGACTGATAAGGGAATGGGGCAACACTGAATATCTTACGTTCTCGAAAGTTATCTGTGATGCCGATTTACATCATTTAGTGATTTTTAATTACAATAAATACAAGACAATACATGTGGGTTATTATAATTTCCATCACTAACTATAAAAGCTTATTCACTTTCATACACTGTGTAAAAGCGCTAGGTAAGTAAGTCAGATTAAAAGACAAGTTAAGTCGACAAGATACACGAACCGGTAAATATACATTTTCGAGAAACCGAGTTATCGTTTCAGGAACCAATGAATAATGGCAGGCTGATCTGGTGTATCTATCTAACCTAAGTCATATAACAATGAATTTAAGTATTTTTTCACATGTTTAAGTAACCTATTTCGTTTGATATACTATTTTTGAAACAGAAACTAAAACATTAGCCATAAGAAGTAAGGCAGTTAAATAAAATATAAATTTAGCTTCTTATGTCAAACACGAAAAACGAGCAATACAAGGAGCTCAGAATCCAGCTAGAGAAGTTCTAATCAATAAAAAGAAGAAACATGAAGGTCCCATATTCAGAATACCTAAGCTATGAGACGAAGAACATCGACTCTAGACTTTTTCGACAAGTAATCACGACTCTCCTACCAAATTACAAGAACACTATCATCATACAAAATTTGAGCGAAACTTGTTTCCCTCCCCCCACCTCTACAAATAGTGATTGAAGAAAGTCAGTGGACTGTCTATCTTCACTGACCAATAGAAAACATTTCGAACTTTCTATAACTGGATTAGGAGATGATTATTTAGATCCAGTTAAATCATACCTTCATGTAAAGGCAAACGTTGTTGAGCCTGGTAGTACAAGGTGTATAAAAAAAGATAAAGATACATTCGGTTCATATAACACCGCGTAATATAAGGTCATAGTCATGGGTTATTACATCAGATCGTGGTGTTACTGTAGTTTTTACGGTATTATCCTCAGTTAATTGTGCAATACTTTCACTACCGCCAAAGGCCAGGCATTGCCAAATGGTTAACTCGACTCGTAATCTGAGGTTCGCATCCCCGTCACATCAAACCTGCTCGCCCTTTCAGTCGTGGGGGCATTATAATGGACAGTCAATCCCAATATTCGTTGGTAAAAAGAGTAGCCCAAGAGTTGGTGGTGGGTGATACTGACTAGCTGCCTTCCCTCTAGTGTTACATTGCTGAATTACAGACAGATAGCCCTCGTGTAGCTTTGGGCGAAATTAAAAAAACAAACAACCACTATCGCCACTACCAGTAAGGACGTCTTCTGTTGTTATTTTTTCATAACTTAATACAAGACTTTCATCTTTTTCCTAACTCTGGAGTTCCTATTTCTGTCTCTGGCATTTCTTCTTCATGATCAAGAGGTATGTCAGACTCAACTAAGTTGAGTATATTCCTATGTTCATTCTGTTTTTTGTTTCATCAACTATACACTCATAATAAGTGTTCACACACTGCCTTGGCCAATTGGACCCGATTCATAACATTAGTACTCGTTGCGGTTTACATTCTAGTAACTTCTAATACATCAAGTGTATCTTCACATAATTTGGTGCACCTTTAGTAAACATTACAAGGCTTTTGCACACAGATTTTTATTAATATTCTTTCTAGAATTTGTCGATTCTTCTTTAACTAGTTTGAAAGCAAAATGATTTTCATTTTGAGGTTAAAAATACTCTTCGTTGTCTCAAAAAACCTCATATTTAACTTGTATAACCTCTAGAACCTCTTAAAGTAATACATAGCTTCTGTTTCCATTAAAACTTTATATTTTTTCTGTTATTACGTTTATCACTTAATTCTTCAGCCTGTAGAAAACTCATCTATTTTAATGTAAAATCAGAAACAAAATGAGCAGCTTATCCTTTTTCTTCATTATTAATTAAGAGGTTCCAAAGTACGAACCTTGAGTTTAAACTGTTAAAACATAACCCATAAATTTTCTGTAATTATTTTACTTTCAACATCTAAGGTTAAATCCACTGTAAATAGAACTTAAATCACCGACCGACTGAATCAGTCTTTGCGCAGCATAAAGAAATAAGTCGCCTGTTAGAATCCCCGTCACACCAAACATGCTCACCCTTTCAGCCGTGGGGGCGTTATAACGTGACGGTCAACCTCATTAATCATTGGTAAAAGAGTAGCCCATGAATTGGCGGTGAGTGGTGATGACTAGCTGCCTTCCCTCTAGTTTTACACTGCTAAATTAGGGACGGCTAGCACAGACAGCCCTTGAGTAGCTTTGCGCGAAATTCAAAACAAACAAACCCTAGAGAGCAACAACCCACGTGCAAAATATAAAAGTGTCATTCATACATGTCCTTGCTCAAATAACACAGTATTGGACTTAAAGGGCTTATGTTTCATACAATCCTTACAAAAGAAATTTCCAAGGGTAATCAAATTGTAATTTGAACGTGTGAAAATATTTATTATATGGTTCAAAGTTGCGCTGCTTCAATAAATGTAGTAGGTTCTGAGCCGATCCATTTACATTGCACGTCTTTCAATACAAATGTTCATTTATTTGATGTCTGTCGAATTTCGCAGTATATGCGTGGGACGTTATTTTGGCACATTATTATAAAATTTACTATTCTGTTGTTTTAAAGTTGTCAAGTTTCGAATATGGTATAACGTGGTTTTAAATTTACCACAATTTATACAATCAGAATGACAAATACAGTGCTTATCTGTACAATACAAATGCATTGGCTTATAAAAGTATACTACTTCGGCTATCGTACATTACATATGCCTATAAATATAAATGCTATTATTCACTCATAACTGTTTAAATTTCAGTTACACTTCTTAAAACATAGAAAGTAAATGAGAAATACGTTGAACAACATTGATTTCGAGTACGTATCCGTGTAACGAAATTCTGCACCTGTTCTATCACTAAGCCTTGTCTAGACTTGCGGGTGGGGTGTGTAGAAATGATAATATTTGTAGACTTCAAACACGTACTTTTGAAAAATAAAAAACAATAGCAAATAACAGTATTGGTACACTGTAAATCCTGTAATTTAGTAACGTATCTAAGTAAAATACATGTTGATTGAAAAAAATCCAAATTCTTATACAGAGAAACGACTTATTGATCACATCTACAGTTTGAGCAAAATTATTTCTTTCGCCCTTAAGTCATTTATAACAACTGTCAGAATTACGTAGAAGGGAAAAATTCTGTTTCTATTAGTTATAAACTACTCAGTAGTAGGTGGCACTAGTAAAGAACCTTCAAATAATTCGCTAAATATATCGACATCTCAGCAAATAATAAATGTTGGATGTTCTTATTTTATATTTAGCTTGTTTATATCTCAAATTCAAGTTTCTAATTCATTAGATACTTGTACATATTGTATGATGGGCATATTAAAATAGAAACAGAGCGAAATGGCAATTGGACGTATCATGTGACACACAAAACCCAATACTTAACATTTCCTTTTAAATTAAAAAAACATTGCAACATGTATAATTTTACATTATAAACTACGTTTTGATACCATTCTCATTGACGTAAGTAGTAAAAATGTTATTTCACAAAAATTTTGAATGTACAGTTCCAAACGTGCACTTTAACCTCCAGGGGGAAGGGATGAAAGAGTTTTAATAAAGTCTATATCTTTTTTAACTTTCTTTAATCTATTAATTAATTACATTTTCCATAAATCTCCTTAATCTAAACATTAACTGGACTAGTTTATTTAAGAACTGTATTTCGATCTTTCTATAGCTTTGCTAGCTTTTTAGTAATTCCTTTTTTAAAAATCAGGGTGTGTAACAACACTTTGTCCCTAACCTTAGGTCACTACTTTGTGCCTTTATATTTACTTGCTTCTCTCTATGCTCTGCAGTTTTAGTTAAATGTTCATTAACTAACTCATAGGCTAACTGCATTTGATGTAACAATTCTGCCTTGAAATCACAACCTATCACATACCTCATTTTTTAAGAGTTAGTATTTCTTGCATCATGTAATAGAGAAAGAACGGACTTTCTTGAGTAGACTCATTGTAGCACTTCTATATGCTAATAATAACAAATGGATCTGCTCTTCACTAGTTGTTTGACCTTCCTCGTAATACTGAGAGGTCATGTCTAAATAGTTCTATAAATTCATTCTACAAACTCGTTTAACAGATGGATGATAAGATGTCATTTCAATTTTCCTTATACGTAGTAAGTTGCAAACTTTTTTCATTAACTTACACACAGTTATTTCCTCCATCTGTCAGTATATCATACCTAGTGACTATGTTATTTACAAATGCTTTGGTGATTTCTTTGTTTTTCTGTCAAGTAGTTCGGGACTACTAATACGTTTTTTTGGAAACAAAGAGATGGTTTGGCCCAGTTGAAGTGTTTTGACAAAGACATCCAAATACACAAGAAATTGGGTAAGATGAAGGATGGAGTTCTCCAATTTGATCAACCAGTTTACTTAAGCAGCTTGAAGAAGGAGCTGATGAACACAAATAACTGACCCCTGTTCGGAATGGGCCAGAAGTAGTGAGTTACGAATGTAAAACTGGAAATTCAGCCCCAGGCATGAAGACAAAGAACAAAAGCTCTTGTCACCTGACAAAAAACATAGGGAGCAGAAGGCAGCTCAAAGGGAAAGATGCAAAATTGGTACACCACCTTTTGATAGATGAACCAAAGATAAGGACAAGATCATACTGAGATTAGAATATGCAGATAAGCTTTGGAGATGTTTATTTGATCATCCATAAAAACTTTCCACTGCATAGTGGGGTATGACTCCATGGTGACACATGGAAGGTGAAAAAAACAATTAAGGTGGGACAGAATGATCATGGACCTCCATTTCCTTGTCTTTTTTGGGAACCATAAACAGGCAAGAATGAAAATCCAGAGTAGGATGTGTAAGAAGTTCAATAACCTGTTGGGTGATGAGGTCCTATACCACCTCTGATAGATGCTGGCAAGTTATGGGATCCTAAGAAGGGAAGGAAACAGGTACCTGAGACAAGGGAGATAGGGTAAGAAAATAAATTTTGAATCCCTCTGACAAAACCTGAAGTACCCAAATATCTATGGTGAAAGGCCACCACATATGAAAGAAGTCTACAAGGGAAGCTCCCACCAGGTAGTAACCAGAATTGTTGGTGGCATATTGTGCATTATTACAAACAATGACAAACTGTGGTATCATGAGAACACAGAACAGGTAATGGCTGGGAATTGGAAGAACAACAAACTGAAATTGGCGCTACTCTTGGCTCTGACCGAGATTAACAGGCAACCAGATGTAAAAGGGTAGATTGTTGTTGAAGTGATGCCATCCGAGACTCCACGGCTCTAGAGCCAAATCAAAGATGAAACATCTTAAAAATGGAGCCATACACAAATCCTGGAGATAAGAAACAGGTAACCGGTTTAAGGTAAGATATCAACACAACGTAAAAGGTCCTAACAATAGATAAATAATATTTCCAAAGCCAGAGCTAAGTGCAACAAACAAAGCAACAGGAAGAGTGAGAAAATCACGAGAAAATCCCTCAGGATTTCTTTGAAGTTTCATACTGGTGAAGGATAGTGGAAATAAACTCTAAAAGAGTCATGAGGGTAAGCTGAAAGCAAAAACACTGAGCATGGATGAGAAAAACAGAAGATTCACAATCTCCCCCCTCTTGCACCAAATGGATTAAACTGAATCCAAAAGTTGTTGGTCGAGATATTGACTGTCAGCCCTTTGATATGTGATATGACGTACTGATCTGAAACTTGTGGGGAACAAGGTATACTAACACCATTGCTCAACTGAGAGGCAAATTGGTCAGCATGAACCCAAATGTTGGAGGGTGGAAGTAAACCAAGTAGGAATGGGATGTATATTCATACAATAATAAAAGACATAGGTCATAAGATACAGGAGCAAGAAACAAAACATCACATACCTGAGAAATAAAGTTTTAAAAACCATGGAAGGCCAAACAAAATTCACAGGAAGGGTATGGACACATTCAAGAGGCAGAAACAGACAATTAAAGTCTTCCTCAGCCTGCCCTAGTTCCACATATTCAGAAGGAATTAGAGTACCACCTAAAATAAAGGTTTACCTGTATAAAGTTCAATCTTCTCGTGTATAAAAGTAGAGAAATCTCCCAACGTGTCACCAGCACCCAAAGCCTGTGGTAAAGTGCCTGTTGAACGTGAGACTATCAAAGTGGTGACATTTGAAGCAGAACAAATGTGACTAGAATATGGACGAATGCCACTGACTGCCCTCAAAAGTTGGAGTATTTTAAATTAAAATCACTTCAATAACAGCATTATTCTGAAGCACAAATCAAGACAAAAAAAAAAAAAAGATGCCAGAGTGCATGTACTGCCAAATGAGAAATACAAAGAGAGAGTCACAACATCAAGTGAGTGTATTATGCTCTTATTATACAAAGAGAGAGTCACACACATCAAGTGAGTGTATTATGCTCTTATTATACAGAGAGAGTCACACATCAAGTGAGTGTATTATGCTCTTATTATACAAAGAGAGAGTCACACATCAAGTGAGTGTATTATGCTCTTATTATACAAAGAGAGAGTCACACATCAAGTGAGTGTATTATGCTCTTATTATACAAAGAGAGAGTCACACATCAAGTGAGTGTATTATGCTCTTATTATACAAGAGAGTCACACATCAAGTGAGCGTATTATGCTCTTATTATACAAAGGAGTCACACACATCAAGTGAGTGTATTATGCTCTTATTATACAAAGGAGTCACACACATCAAGTGAGTGTATTATGCTCTTATTATACAAAGGAGTCACACACATCAAGTGAGTGTATTATGCTCTTATTATACAAAGGAGTCACACACATCAAGTGAGTGTATTATGCTCTTATTATACAAAGAGAGAGTCACACACATCAAGTGAGTGTATTATGCTCTTATTATACAACATCAAGAGAGAGTACAAAGGAGTCACAACATCAAGTGAGTGTATTATGCTCTTATTATACAAAGGAGTCACAACATCAAGTGAGTGTATTATGCTCTTATTAGTGAAGCAATGCATGATGATTTTAACGAGACATACCTTAGAATATTTTAATTCTGACAGTGGTTGCAGAAGGCTTGTGGCACTCATAAACAGTTTAAATACACAGGACAGAAACAATTTAGCAGGTTATAAAACGTCAATATTACCTTTAAAAAATTGTTGCATTAACTGTCCAGGTCTAATTAACTGTTTGCTCCCTAATCTCAAATAAAGAACCATGCATACCAAATTTACATACGAGTATGCTAACAAGTTCCTTGCTTGAATCTCTTGTTACAGTCCATTAGAGCCATGATGTATAATATTTTACATTATATGTGTATCCTCTGATGTTGTTTTAAGTTAATATTTCTTTTAAACTGTTTTCCACAAAGTTCACAATGATATGCTTTCTCTCCAGAAAATGTCTTCTTTTGTGGTGTTAGGTTATCATCACATTGATGTACATTAGATGGTTTTAAGTTATATCCACTTGACTTTCTTTCTCTGCTAATATTGTTGTTTGAGAATTTTAAGTCTTCTGTAAAGTGATTTTCTTGTTTTATTACACAACCAGTAAACTGACTTCCAATATAGTTGTCCACACTGGTCTTCATATCTAAAGTAGATATGCATGATGTTAAAAATTAGATAATAATAAATAAATCACACATTATATAATTTGATGAACACATACGTATATTTTAATGTTGAAACATGATCAACACAAATATCAATATTAAAAAGATCAAAGATATAACTAAATTTTACAACTTAATAAAAAAAATGTTTCTATCTATCTATATCAGAATAACAATGAATACATGTTGGTAATGCACCACATTCAAGAGACATTTTAAGTTAATAAAATATAAAACTGCCTGTACAAATATAACAGTAGTATGTAACATTAACCAGTGCCTTTCTGAATTAACTGTCAGTGTTTTCTAACTTCAGGTGGTAATTATCATGATATAATGATTTGTCTAGTTTAACATGTTAAGTAACACCAATAGTTTATCATTCTTCTTTAAAAGTACTGTATGTGTAAAAAGAATATTTATAAATGCCAAGATTTAAACTAACTATTTATCTACAGATAATATTTATCAACTTTAGATATCAGACTCTTGTTTCATTACTCACTTAAGTATGTCAAATTAAATGACTGGAGATTTGGCATTATTAAAGTCTCAGGTTCTATAGGTGTCATTCAGGATAACTACATTTACAGAAATAAATAATAGCAGTACATTCTTTGAAGAGGAAGAAATAAAAATACAACCAAACTGGTCATTTTGAAGACGGCTTTTATTTATGTTTTGAAAAGTGTTGTCATTTTATCAAGTTACATAACAATTTCCAAGTGGAAGTAACAAAAGACTTACCAAAGAGAGATTAATACACTTCATATTAATCTCATTAGATTCAATAAATCTTAAAGATCAACAAGAGTTCCAGTACTTTCTTACTTACACTCAGTCCATATACTCCATGTATTTCAAGACATTTCTGAACTGGTAGATCATGTCACTACACTCTATCAATAGTATGGTGCCACCTATACTGCTATTCCTGCTTAATTTAACTTTCTTGATTGGCATTGTATTTTATCAATTGTTTTAATTTTTGGAATTTGATTTCAATTGTTTCTATAGTCTTGCATTTGAAATGTTTTGGTTCCCAATTTTGCATGTTATTCGTATGAATTTCAGGTTTAGATTGTCAGAAACTATAACACAAATGGAAGGAGTTCCTAGGATGCTGATTTGAGATTATCTGTTGAGGAAGTATGGGCCTTAATTTGCTGGCAGACAGAATCCTATGTTTGGCCAACAATTTCTTCTTTTCAACATGAGCACATTTCTGACCAAGAATACCATCAGGTTTAACAAACTTTACTCTTTTTATGTAACTTTTTTGGTTAGTCACATTTTACAGGAGATTTTACTTTCCATTCCTGGGTGAGTTAGTTCATCAACTTGTTAGGCTGGCATAGTTTAACTTATCTACACAAAATTTCTTTTCATCAAATTCATTGCATAACCATGTCCTTGGCTGATTATCTTTGTCATCTATTGGAGGAGATCATTCAGGATGGAAATTGGACTTTTCCCAACATCTTTATCACTAATTATTCTCACAATCTGCGTATCTTGCACTGGTGATATTCATCTTCCTCCCATAGCTTTTATAAACACATCTGTCCACCTTTGACTGGGGTAATTTTTATCAATTCCTTTCTTTCATTTTTTTTTTTTTTAGTGACTAGTTTTAAGCACAGTCACAGGCTGACAAAGATTGAGATAGCTTTTTGTGAGGAAGGTAAGTACATATTGGAAATACATTTTGATAGCTTTTGTGAGGAAGGTAAGTAGATATTGGAAATACATTTTGATAGCTTTTGTGAGGAAGGTAAGTACATATTGGAAATACATTTTGATAGCTTTTTGTGAGGAAGGTAAGTACATATTGGAAATACATTTTGATAGCTTTTGTGAGGAAGGTAAGTACATATTGGAAATACATTTTGATAGCTTTTTGTGAGGAAGGTAAGTACATATTGGAAATACATTTTGATAGCTTTTTGTGAGGAAGGTAAGTACATATTGGAAATACATTTTGATAGCTTTTTGTGAGGAAGGTAAGTACATATTGGAAACACAATTTGATAGCTTTTTGTGAGGAAGGTAAGTACATATTGGAAATACATTTTGAGTATAAGAAAAAATTATTTAACCCTTTCATCATGAATAGATCAAAGTGCAGGTCATAGCTTTTAGACATTTATATTCAAAATTTGGTATCAGAATATAATTAAGGAAATGAAGTGTAGTATTATATAACTTTTAAGATGTTAATTTCATAAGGAAATGTTAAAACAAGTATCCTCAATCTTCCCTTGAATGAGAGCTGCAACATTTTTTCTCCCTCCACTCTCTTTCTGAGAGGTACAAAATTTATTGCAAATTATTCCTCACAGTATAAACATTACTAAGGAAAAGTCTACCTTTAAGAGTCTTCAATGTTCTTTGTTTATAAATTTACAAACCTTTTTCACATATTGCAAATAAGTTCTTCTGTATTTTGTACTGCATCTTACAATAAGTTTTGTAGTTTGAACATCAGTATCTACATATTTAACCAAAAATCCTATGCCCTTTACTGGATGGTATTGGCAACAAAATTCCATGAACAAATTTCCCATTTGGGTATTCGAGATTTATAATTCTCCTACACTAAAAATGTATTTCTGATCGGTACTTACCTCCTGTCACAATATTAACTATTTCCATTTAGTGCTGTCCTCTAACTGCAAACGTTTTTATTAATGCATGCCATAAGTCTTATGTTCCCCAATGTTGGAAATAAAAGAGTCCAACACATTTCTCATGTAAATGATTATGTGTCACTTGTTAACCAACAGAAGTATGACATGTACCCCCAAGATGGTTGATATGGGTACTAAACTTTTATTAAAATAAAGTAGAGAACAATGTTTCAACTTTTCTAGGTCATCTTCAGGTTAACAAAGAGTTTGCAACTGACAGTTGCCAGGAATGTCTTCAGGACCAGAGCATAAATGGGTACGGGATTGTAGGAGGCATTGCAGCATATGTTAGGTTATTAATTAGCATAGATATTGGTTAATTTCAGTTTGAGCTGTTGTATAAGTAGGGCTTCTTTGATTTTGTGTCTGTTTATGTTTGTCTCCCTACTTAATATTTGGGTGCTTTCTATGGTTATGTTGTGTTCATTTTATTTGCAGTGTTCAAAAACATGTGAAGGTGTTCTTTGAATCTGGTTTCCATTTTTATATGTATTTCATAAATAATGTTGATGTTTTATATGTCAGTGTAATTTTTACGTAGTATGGACTTTAGTTTTGTACCTGGTTTTAATAAATGTGGTGTCTAGTGGAATGTTGTGATTTGTTATAAGTATTTTTTCCAAATGTTGGTTATTGTTTCACTGGTATCAGGAATATATGTTATGCAGCACTGTAGTTTGTTGTTTCTTGAGACTTATTGTTATTTGCTGTTTTTATTGCTGTTGACCTAGGATGTGTGTGTGTACGTTTTCAACAGATTTTGGAAGAAATGTATAGTTCAGTGTGGGTGATTTTTCTGTGGACTTCTGTTTTGAATTGTGTATCAGTTCTTGTGATGCTGAGGTTTAGAAATGCTATTTGATTATTTTTCTCATGTTCACAGGTGAACTTAATGTTGGGATGTATGGAGTTAACACAGTTGAAACAACTTTATATGCAAAAACGGCTCGTTTGGGTTGAGAAGATATTTTACATAGAAGAGCGAACAACGTTTCGACCTTCTTCGGTCATCGTCAGGTTCACAAAGAAAGAGGTAACTGACCGGAAACTGACCACATGTTTGAAAGGGGTTGTGTAACTGAGTGTCGGAATGTAGAGGGCGGTGTTAGATGTTTGAATATATAATTTTATTTATTTTATTATATTAATATAGGTATAAAGGCGTTATTTTATATTGGTTTATTTTGGGTTTAAGTTGTTGTATAAGTAAGGCTTCTTTAATTTTGCATTTGTTTATGTTTGTTTCTTTATTTAGTATTTGAGTGTTTTCTATGGTTTCGTTGTATTTATTTGACTTGCAGTGTTCGAAAACGTGTGAAGGTGACTTTTTATGTTCTTTGAATCTGGTTTTCATTTTTCTACTTGTTTCTCCAATATAGAAGTCGTGGCAGTTATCACATTGTATTTTATAAATAATGTTGGTGTGGTGTTTGTAAGTGTAGTTTTTACATAGTATAGACCTCAGTTTTGTGCCTGGTTTTTGAATAAATTTGGTATTAACTGGAATGTCATATTTTGTTACTAATTTTTGCCAAATGTTGGTTATTTGTTGCTGATGTCAGGAATATATGGTATACAGCAGTATATGGTTTCGTGTTTTTTTGATTCGTGAGATATATTTACTTTAGTTGGTTGATTTTGCTTTCTGTCTAGGCGTGTGCGTATAATGTTTTCTACGGTTTGTGAAGGAAACTTATTGATGTTGATGAAGTATTGTTTTATTTTGTCTAATTCATCGTTAATTTTATCTGGTGAGCATAGTTTCATGGCTGTGTTTATTTGGTTTCTTAGTATGTTGAGTTTTTGTTTTCTTTCATGTGCTGAGTCCCAAGGAATGTATTGTCCAGTATGGGTGATTTTTCGGTGGATTGCTGTTTTGAATTGTGTGTCGGTTCTTGTAATTTTGAGCTTAAGAAATGATATTTGATTGCTTTCTTCCTGTTCACATGTGAAGCTAATGTTGGGATGTATAGAGTTAATGTGATTGAAAAAGTAAAGTATGTGTTCTGTAGATTTGAATCCCGCAACCGTGTCATCTACATATCTATACCAGTATAGTGGTGGATGTAATGCTGTGTTAACTGCTTGTGTTTCTACTTGTGTCATAAATATATTGGCTAGAACTGGTAAACATTTTAGAAATGATGATACGACATCAGGTGAACCATCACAGTGTATAAAGTTGTTGTTATTAATGATGATACGACATCAGGTGAACCATCACAGTGTATAAAGTTGTTGTTAGTAATAATAATACAACACCAGGTGAACCATCACAGTATATTAGGTTATTGTTATTAATGATGATACGACACCAAGTGAACAACCACAGTATATTAAGTTGTTGTTAGAAATGATGATACGATACCGGGTGAACAACCACAGTATATTAAGTTGTTGGCTAGAACTGGTGATACTGGGTTGCCCATGCTTAGGCCGTTTGTTTGTATATAGTTTTGGTTGTTGAACATGAAGTTTGTCTTTATCGTGGTGAATTCTATGAGGGTTGCTAACTGGTTACTGGGAATTTCTATGGTTGGGTTAGGGTCTCGGATATAGAGTTCTAAGGCTATCTTGCAGGCTTCAGTGGTTGGAACTTCTGTAAAGAGGGATATAACATCGAAACTGGCCATTAAGGCTTTATGATTAAGTTGATTTAGATTACACTTGAAATTAAAAGAGTCTTTGATGAATGAGCTGGCTGATGTTACATATTTGGAGAATGCCCATGCTATGTATTTACCAAGATTGTAATTAAACGATTCATATGTGGACATTATTGGTCGTAATGGACAATCTGGTTTATGAGGTTTGGGGATGCCGTATACTTGCGGTGTGCATGAGTCGGTTTTACGTAGGTAGGAATAAAGTGTTTGTGAAATTCTGTTGGCTTTTCTCATTTGTAGTAGCAATTTGTTCAGTTGCGTCTCGTGTGTCTTTGTTGGATTTGTGTGTATTGGTTTAAATTTGTTCGTGTCTGATAGGATGTTATTCATTTTTTGGGATGTGTTCATTCGTGTTCATTATGTCTATAGCGTTACCTTTATCTGTTTTTAAAATTTTTATGTTTTTGTCTTGTTTTAGGTTTTAATGGAATTAATGTCTCTTTTGTAAGGTTGAAACAACTAAGAGTGTGTTCTGTAGATGTGAATTCATCAATTGTATCACAAGAACACACATATATTTTTACTTCAAGTAGGTTTCCCACCATCACAAATTACTACGGAGGAGTGTGACATACTCGTGATGCATGTTGCTCTCTCTACACTCCTCTACCTTACTCTCACTTCAAAGTTTAGCAGAAGGAGTGAGCATCAGCAGTAGTGAAGAGAAAGAGTGGGAAGTATGAGTGGTGATAAGTACCCATCAGAAATATATTTTCAGTGTAGGAAAATTATATCTTTCAATATGGCTCTAACCTGCCCTCACAATATATGCTATTTTTCACTTTTGTGTATGATTCAAGAAAAACAAGGGCAGAAAACATGAGGTGTAATGTGGCTAGGATGCATCAGATCATACATGGCAAGTATGCAACATCCAATATATCATCTACTGGGAACAGACATCTTGCAATGGTAGAATGAGAACACCCAATCAAAGGTGGTGAACTGCAGATGATGGCTGAATTCTAAGTGTTACAAAAGTGTATATGGTGTACTAGTTCACATTCATCCAAATCCTCCTCCATGGGAAACTGATATCCCTTGAAAGAAGAACAAGGACCCATTCTGTAAGTGCAAATTAAGCATGGATGCAGCTAGTATAAAGGAAAGTGAGAATTGGTTCACTCAATTCATAACTTCCTCTGTAGGGAAGCCAATATACTATGAGGGAAGGACACGGGCATCAAATTTGTACATACAACACTGAGAGAGGCCATGTTTTGTTTTATCTTACACTAGCAGAACACCACCAGCCTACTCTCAACTGAACTGTTATAGCCATCTATGTTGAACTCATCACCCCAATGGTTTGGTATTAGAAAATGGCAAGAACTTCCATACTCCAATTAAAGGGAGGAAATAATGAGATAAGGAGTCCAGAGGATCGTCATGATTGGAGACAGTGCAACGGATGACCATAAAAAAATTTTGGAAAAGCAGACCCTATCAAGTTTTTCACTCAAGGCATGATATGAATGGGAAGCTACCCTGTCTTCTTTACCCATATCATCCATGGTTCATACAGACGTATTTATGAAGCAAATATTGCATGATTATTCGCCTACAAGTGATCTTGTGGAATATCCCTTCCGTATCATGACTGTGTGAAGTAATAGACAAGAGCACACAAACAATATGGTGTACAGTTTGTATTTAATACTTACCACAGAGTAGTATTGAAAAGGTGAATGTGAAGCAAGAAGCTCTGTAACAAATGAAAGCATTAAGAAAATCTTACCCACTGTCTATGCTGCAACAAAATGTGACATGAAGCCACAGGCAGTAGGCAGTACCCCAAGGATACAGAACTTGCTATGCAATAGAAATAATAGGAGATGAATATTAGTACAATGAACATGACCAAAGCCAGAATCTCATTTGAGATTGACTTAGAGAAGAACAAGGGGAAAAGGTGAAGAGGCCAATAGGAAGTGAGGAAAAATGGAAGATAGGAAGGCAAGATGAGTAATGAACCAACAGATGAAACAATAAACTGAAGTGATTGATTTAGTGTTTTATGGCACAAAGCAGCGAGGTTATCTGCGCCAGACATTCGGTAAAATGTAAAAAAATATAAAAAAAATAAATGTAGTAATAGACGTAAATGGAAATGAAGGTAAAACAAAAAAGTATAAAACCAATGTTGACACCCAGTCTACAATGTTAAGATAGAAGGCAGAGTATAAGAAGTTGTAAGGTATTTACTCTAGCAAAAAGGTAATGATCATAACCCGCCAGGAAGACTAACAGGTAAGTTCAAGAACCACCGTCAGTCACCTGAAGGTGGTCTTTCCAGTCCTGGTTCCGTGTTATGTGTCATAGCAACCAGTATCAAATGTAAAATAACAGAAGTTTTAAAAGTTACATAGCAAAATTGTAACAATGAGTAGCCAAATGTCCAGTAAAAAGATAAAGTCAAGTAAATGGAGTAAAATTTCTAAAAGTAAATGAAGGTAAAAACAAAACAGCAATTAAAACAGAAAATGGTGTAAAAACCAATGGTGACATCCAGTCAACAAAGTTGTAAAGGACTACCTGTAACAGAATGGTAATGATCATAACCCGCCAGGAAGACTAACAGGTAAGTATAAAAACCACCGTCAGTCACCTGAAGTTGGTCTTTCCAGTCCTGGTTCCGGGTTATGAGTCAATATGGCCACTACTAAATGTATTTAAATCACTAATAATATTTTTCTGAAACCCAGGTTGACATCTTCTGTGATTCCAACATGAAACTCATTGAAACACTGAAAATGAGAGAGGTTTCCTCCTTCCAAATGTGCTTCAAAACAATGACAGCTTTCTATGAAATCCTTTAATGATTCTATAGAGATCACAGACAAGGTTATTCTCCCCCTGAAGTTTCAAGTTTAATTCATTCATGTGGGATGTGACGTCAACCAAAAATGACAATTTTGACAACCAGGTTGGATCCGACAGAAGTGGATCAGCTCTATATTTCGCGATAAGAAATATATCTATTTCTCTTCTCAGCTTATAAAAACGAGACAAGACTTTACCGTAGCTGAGCCACCTCACCGCCGTATGATAAGGCAAGTCACAGAAATTTGAATCAATTTCTTCAAGAAACGCCTTGAACTGGCGATGATTAAGTGTATGACCCCGAATGAAGTTCACTGTAGAAATGACTGGTTTCAATACACAAGAAATATCTAAGTCTTTTCCACAGAGTGCTTGCTGATGTATGACGCAGTGTATGAACAGAGCGCTTGGGAGTTGAAAATCTTCCAACTGTTTCCTGATCAGCCCCACCAGATCCTTCTTTACTCCAGCCATGTTTTTTTCCTCCATCAACTGTTACACCTCTAAGCTGATTCCACTGAAGGTTATAGTCTTGCAAAGTTTTATGCACTTCCATGAAAATGTCTTTTCCAGTTGTTCTTCCGTGCATGCTGCAAACTGATGCCAACTCTTCCGTGATCTGAAAGTCCAAATTAACTCCACGAATGAGCACGAGAAGTTTGACGTACTCGAGAGATCAGTAGACTCATCCAGTGCCAGAGAATATCGTAGGAAGGTTTTAGCTTTTTGACGTATCTGTAATACGATGTTCTCTCAAGTTCTTCTGCTCTCCGTACAACTGAAGTTGCTTAAAGGCTGATACTTTCAAAGAAATTGGCTTTTTCAGGACACAGCTCATTTGCTGCTTCCATCATACACTCTTTGATGAACTTGCCGTCAGTAAAAGGTTTTCCTCGCTCTGCCATCCTATGCACTATTTTGTAACTTGTACGAGTGACAGATTCATTTTCAGCAAACTTTCTCGTGAAGAGATTCTTTTGAGATTCAAAAACACGTTTCATGGATTCAAATTTCTCAGAACGAAACTTTCATGAAAATTTCAAACATGTTGATAGATGTTTTGTTTCATAAGATTGTACTCTTTCAAAACGGCAACACTTTCGGTGCATATCACACAAGTAGCTTTCTGGTTTCCACAAAGAAGTACTTTTCTCCCCATTCTTCACGACACTCAGAGTCCACTCTTCTTCTTTTAAAAGCAGCCTTAACGATGGGTGAGAAAAACAGGATCTGAAAATGAAAACACAGAACGCTGTGAGAAAAGTATTGTACTGGTCCAAGAACGCACAAACAAAATATATTGAAACGTACGTTTGCCACGACACTTACCTAAGAACGAGTAATGAAAAGCGCATAACCCGAATACTAAGAGAAATGAGCTTGCTGAAACGGTAACCCTAGGCCGTAGATTTACAAGACGAGTCGATAGGACGAGGGTTAAGTCTGTACCTGTTTTCGAAATCCTAATGCTTTCATAGATACGTGCCTCGATATGAATAAGTGGGCAGCAAGGACGAAAGAAGAATTTTCCTATTGGTTAAAAATGCGCGTGACAGCCTTGTTTCTTTTTATCATAACGTCTTGTGTTTGCCTGTTTAAAGCGACCATCGGTGTGATTTATTTTGTTATGACAGTCGGACATTTGATGAAATGTCACTTTTTATTTCCAAGTGGCTAGCTGCTGGCGGGCCGGACAAAATGAACTCGAGGGCCGTAGTTTTGTGACCCCTGCTCTAGTATACCACAAAAGAAAAACGATATATGGAAATGAAAGGTAAATAACCTATATGTACAGTTAATCCAAAAGCCACGTTTGAAACCGGAGAGTGGTGATAGTGGGATGATAATTTGACACCGAGTCTGATGAATGAGTGATATTTAAGGGGAAATACTAAGAGAAGGTATTTTCTGAAGAAGGATAAGAACTGGAAATTAAGTTTCAGCTGAACATAAACGTGTTATCAAAAGGACAGATGCAGGTGTGGACTGAGTGACGTATAAAACCTTGAGAAGGAAACATATATAAGTAACTTGGTCTAATCTTGATAGAATTAATTTACTATCTAAGCAGAACGATGTGGTACTGGGGACCAAAAAAAGTTATGACTGTTCTTTCTGAGATGGGCGATAAATAAGTACAGAAGTTGAGTATTTCACTGTTTGGATAACTATCAGAACACTTGGGTATTGAAAGAACACACTGTACAAAGGTTCTTATATGAATTAAGGAATGGATAAAGGTTCCATTGATTCTGTCACATTAAGTAACAGATGTGAAAGGATATAAGGATTTCCATTAATGCTATCACCACCAGAGGAGAAATTCCTTCACTAGTAGACAGATTCGGAGTGCATCGACCTAAACGAAAAGAAAGAAAATTCGGACCGATTGAGAAATGTATTGAAAAATATTCACAGGTGAAAAGTGTATGAAAAGTAATATGAAATTTGAGATTCGTGTTTAAATGGAGTGAATTTTGAAACTACAGTTACTTAATAACTGTACAAAATACAAAGTAATAAACAGCATGAAAAACGTTAAAGTAAAAACAGGAAGAAAATATTTTAACACATCATAAAACTATTGTGTCAAATGTAGAGAAGAAGAATGGAACCCCATTTTATTATCTCCTACTGGTTAGTTCAGAAGACATCTGGTGTTGGTAAAGTTAGCATTTTCTTACATGAAAATGTGTTTCTATTAGATACTTACCATTTCTCACAGAGATTATATCTTCTGTGATCATCTGCCTCGAGTATCTGCATGACACTAGTTTTAGGCAACTTCAACCTAAACTCACGTGATTCTTATTAATGGATAATGATGTTATTGTTTACTAGCTCCCTCTATACTGCTCCACTCATGAAATTTCATTGTTGAAGAGGAAATAAGTTGCAATTACCCAAACGAACACATATGCATCAGAAAACTTGTGAGTGAAGCGGCTATTTGATAGGCAGATCATGATATAGGTGATCTGTTTTCAAGTTCATCGCTTCAAATACATGAGAATCTATACAGCAAATCCATTGGATAGATGCCGAATCATGATAATTGAGTGTTTTAAAACAGAATTAAAGATCTGATACCTGCTCTATGATTGATGTAAAAATCATGAAATTATCAGAATGGATCATAATCAAACAATCCACTAGCAGTGGTAAGGAATACAAACATGTCCAATGAACAGAACAGAGGTCGGACACACTGATGTGGAGGAATTGTTTATGCTGGTACATGTGTTTAAGATGAGGTTGTTGTTCAATGATGTATCAGAACCAGTAAACATTAACATTTCTGAAGAGGTGTGGGTTTGGTACGATTCAAAGTGAGGGAACCAAAACAGTGGTAATGGATTATCTAGCCAAAACATGAGTTTCTCGAGCACAGTAGGAAACAGGGAAAATGGTTGGGTGAAGAGGATAAAGTATTGGGTAGGAGTGAGTAAGTATTTGAACATTTTGTCAATTCATCCAAAACGGGTTTCCACCATCAAAGATATGACTGGAGGACTCTTTCCATGAGTATAAAAATAGAAGGCTATCTTGCATGTAATAACGAAACCACAGACCAAATCAACGGAGATGTAGAGCAAACGCTTTGACCACCTGACTGAAATTATAGGAGACAATGCAGTTTTTGAAACAATAACTTATAGTACCAATGGATGAAGAAAAGGAAGCATCTAGAGAACTCTGAAATGGGAATAGGAAGAAAGGCGTTTGAGATATAGACCTGAATATGGAGTAATGGTCCAATGAAGTGAAGAGAACTTTTCCAAATGAAACCGTTGGACAGATTAATAACTAAATCTCCTCCGTGTCTTTCTAAGGACACCAAGTAAAACCTTGTAAGAGGATTGGTAAATTTCTTCACACCGAAAGAGGACAAAACAGATTTTAAAGAGGATGAAACTGAACAGGTTGATGAACTGATAGTAAGGGAGAAAAGAACTGGAGTGAAGGCCTATGTGTAAGGATGGTTGTAATCCATCCGTTATTTGACATGTGGGACCAGAGGAGGAAAACTTGTATAGAACAAGCCACAGCAGAAAATAGGATAGAACAAGAATCATTCCAAAGAAAACAGCATCTTTATTAAGTGCTTCTGACATGAAACGAAGACGTAAAGTGCAAGGAGGCAAACAAAGAAAGTTCAGGAAAAGACAGGGTAATTGTGTACTGGATAGTTGATCTGAAATAAATGAGTCACACATTGAAACATTTATGCCACAGTGTGTGAATTTAGACAATGCAATTAAGAATCATTATAAAATGTCATCAAGAATTAAGAATAACTATAATTCTCAATGAAGAACTCAGTAAGACTACGAGGATCAGACATGTGGTCCTGGAAATGTAGTTGGTCTAAAAAAGAAATCAGTGTGTATGCAAATGTAAGTTAATGAGGAAAAACGAGTAATGCATCAGGATTAGATTTATACAAACGGGATTATGAAAGAGGGAAAAAGACCTGGAATGGAATATACATGAGAAATTAAGCCCACATAATGAGAGGATGGTCGAATACTGTCCTCAGTGGGAAGTTCACAGAGCCTTAGAAGTAGATGAACGTAAACAAACAAGCTAACCTCCTGCTGAATTTCTTATTGAAATCGAAGGGATGAAAGAGAGTCAAATAGATGTGAATGAACTTACAGACTACATGATGGTGTTCACTAATATATGAAAAGTGGCTGTCATATCATGAACACGTGACTTTCATCTCCTCGTCGTTGTTGAAATTTCACTTATGTGTAAACAGTCTTCTCTCACAAGGATAGAGAAATAGCAATATGGACTTCTAAGTTACTAAATGAAAAAATGTAATTCGAGAAACAAAGCAAATCTCTGTTATTAAAAACCAGTAAATTTACAAAACAATTTTTTAAATACTATAGATAGAACTAGAAAATAGGAAGTTGGTGTTTCTAAGATTGTTGGAAGACATATGTTGAATTATAAGAAATCTCATGAGTTAAGATGGCAGTTGTTTAAAGAGCAAATCTTTAAAGGCAAACGAACATGAGAAGATAACCTAACTATGTGAAAAGGTATATCTTGTTTCAGAAGGAGCTGTAACAGGCAAAAGAACATACCAGTCGAGAAACTCCTTTCAAACCATCTCCTGCAGGCTGGTTCTTTGGAAAACTGGTATAGAAAGAGGGTGGACAATTTTTGATGTAATGTTTTAGCTCGGATGATTCCCACCGTACCATGTGAAAAGGTGGACCTATTTAGATGTAGTGTTCGCTAGAATGCTCCCTACTATCATAGGAAAGAAGGTGGACTCGTTTATATACATTGTGTTGATAAGGGCGTTCCCACCCTATCCTGGGAAGAAAGGTGGACTAATGTACTGTGTTTTAACATGCTACTCTACCACGGGAAAAAAGAACTAATTTGTATGTATTGTGTTTACTAAGATGCTCCTCACCCTGTCATGAGAAGAATGTGGACTAATTTATATGCATTATGTTTACTAAGAAGCTCCCCACCCTATCATGGGAAAAAAGGTGGACTAATTTATATGTATTTTGTTTACTAAAAGCTCCTCACCCTCTCATGGGAGAAGGTGGATTAATTTATATGTATTGTGTTTACTAAGATGCTCCCACCTATCATGGGAAAAAAGGTGGACTAATTTGTATGTATTGTGTTTACTAAGAAGCTCCCCACCCTATCATGGGAAAGAATGTGGACTAATTTGTATGTATTGTGTTTACTAAGAAGCTCCCCACCCTATCATGGGAAAAAGGTGGACTAATTTATATGTATTTTGTTTACTAGAAGCTCCTCACCCTCTCATGGGAGAGAAGGTGGATTAATTTATATGTATTGTGTTTACTAAGATGCTCCCCACCCTATCATGGGAAAAAAGGTGGACTAATTTGTATGTATTGTGTTTACTAAGAAGCTCCCCACCCTATCATGGGAAAGAATGTGGACTAATTTATATGCATTATGTTTACTAAGAAGCTCCCCATCATGGGAAAAAGGTGGACTAATTTATATGTATTTTGTTTACTAAGAAGCTCCTCACCCTCTCTCATGGGAAAGAAGGTGGATTAATTTATATGTATTGTGTTTACTAAGATGCTCCCCACCCTATCATGGGAAAAAGGTGGACTAATTTGTATGTATTGTGTTTACTAAGAAGCTCCCCACCCTATCATGGGAAAGAATGTGGACTAATTTATATGCATTATGTTTACTAAGCTCCCCACCTATCATGGGAAAAAAGGTGGACTAATTTATATGTATTTTGTTTACTAAGGCCTCCTCACCCTCTCATGGAAAGAAGGTGGATTAATTTGTATGTATTGTGTTTACTATTTGTTTTGTTTGTTTGGAAATTTCACAAAAGGCTACTCGAGGGCTATCTGTGCTAGCCGTCCCTAATTTAGCAGTGTAAGACTAGAGGAAGGCAGCTAGTCATCACCACCCACCGCCAACTCTTGGGCTACTCTTTACCAACGAATAGTGGGATTGACCGTCACATTATACACCCCACGGCTGGGAGGGCGAGCATGTTCAGCGCGACGCGGGCGCGAACCCGCGACCCTCGGATTACGAGTCGCGCGCCTTGGCCATGCCGGGCCATTATGTTTACTAAGAAGCTCCCCACCCTATCATGCGAAAGAAGGTGGATTAATTTATATGTACTGTGTTTACTAAGATGCTTTCCACCCTATCATGCGCGGTTTCTGTGGAATTGTCCATACGTAGCTTTGTCATAAATATTCGTACAACGCTGACGGGGAAGACAGTGTTTACCTAAAAAACAAAACAACCAACAACATTTCTATTTAAATTCCGTCCGTCTACATCTATGTACACGTATACATATAAATACAGTTATCATAGTAAATGGAGCGAGAAAGTGTATGAGAACCTACGTAAATTATTTATATATACATCAACTTGTAGTGATTTCAGTCGAGGAACCTAATGGTATATGATGAGTTATACACCAGCAAATGGTACAAAAGTCCGGTGTACTTCTCCACGCCCACCAAACATGGTTGACCTTTTAGCCATATGGACATTATAATGTGACAGTCAATCCTACTATTCTTTGATAAAATAGTAGACCAAGACTTGGCGGTGGGTAGTGATGACTACTTGCCTTCCATCTCGTCTTTCTGCTACATTAGGGACAACGAGCGCAAATAGCCCTCGTGTGGCAGTGATTGAAGACAAATTGTAAGATTGTGTGATACTCTAGAGTAAGTGTGTTGCATGAGTTTTGGTTTTCTGTGTTTGATGTTCCATGTTTGTATAGTGAGTGTTCTGCTAAGAACAATTTAACAATAACAAACCGTTATGTTTAAATTCTGATAAATAGTGTTATTAATTCATAACAAGTTAGTGTAGAATATCCTGTTTGTTGTTAACATTATTCATACCTGTTCTACTGTTATTTAAAAGTTAATGTTGAACTTTGACTTCATCCGTAGCTTTTCACACTCAACATGAGAAGTGAAGCCGTCATAAACAGACGACAGACACCACGGTTCACAGTATGTATAAAACAAGTAGTAAATAATGTTCTCTGTACAATCACATTCAAATATTGTCTACAGCTGCTTTCAAAGCCGACCTTCACTGATAGGTGTTGATATCGAATTCTGTAACATCATAAAATGGTAAGACAAAAAGTCTGTAAAAATAAACCACTAAGAAAATTGCACGAAAACAAGGCTTGAGTATTTAGTATTTCAAGAAGTGAGAATTACTTAACAAATACAATAATAGGATTTGGGATTAGTAGCTCAGAATAATAGGTAAGTTTGTATTGTTAAAAATTCGTCCATAGGGATTAAGGGTTAAAAACAATAGGTAAATTGTATACTGGAGAATCTCGTCAGACTTTACATGTAAACAAACATAAAAGTCTCGATTGGTTTCTCACATCTTTGTGACTTACACTCAATAAATCTTACAAAATTATAAAGTATATCTGAGTAAAACTGTTCGTACAGATTTATAATTGTTATTTTCATCTGATGTTGTATGTTGTTCAGAGGTATCAATAAAGTGGTCAACCAGGCATGTATGTTGTACAGATGAACAAGTAAAGTTGTCAACCAGGAATGTACGTTGTTCATTCAGGTAAATTAGTGAACCACGCATGTATCTTGTTCAGAGGTGTTAGTAAAATACACAACTAGGCGCGTATGTTGTACAGATGCTTAAGTAAAGTAGTCAACACGATATGTATGTTGTACAGATGTACCAGTAATACTTAGACGCACGGTTGAGTACCCCAAGTGAAAATTACGGTTTGCCTGCCAGGGTGTAAAATATGGGGAAGAGCTTCTCGTGGTTTATGACGCTTCCTTATACGGCACTGCAGATAACAGTTTGCCCTTGTTTTGACAATAAAATAAACATGTTTTATTTCATCAATGGTTGAATAACTTTCCTTGTCTGTTTCTGTATTTAATTAATTCAAACACTAAATATTAAAATGTGTCGATAAAGAGTAACATGCGAGTACGTACCATGAAGAACTCGATAGGACTGTATCGATACGACTTGTGTATCTGTATGAAATGTGACAAACTTTCAGTGTATATAATATATTTGTGCTGACATTTTGTGATTCAATGAAGAGGTACCTGAGTAGTACATGTTGTCTTCATTTGTTTGATAAAATATCACCTGGAAAGTAAAACTTACTTTAGTGATGTAGAGAAAACCACTTGCAGAGAAATATATATATGTATAAACGGCTAGTTTGGGTTGAGAAAATATGTTACATGTGATCAGCTTCCGGTCAGATACCTCTTTCTTTCTTTGTGAACTTTGCGGACACCTGTGAACATCGATCAAGCAAGCTCCTTTCGGCTATGACCTGTCCAGCAGTGTCTTGTTAGCACAAGCAATACATTCCCGATGCTTAGTCACGCGGTTGAGTGCCCAAGTAAAATTTCAGTCTGCCCGCCTTTGGCCTTTCTGCTAGCTATAGGTTAACTAAAATTGGGGAAGACCTTCTCGTGGTTTATGTTGTTTCTATACACGACACTACAGAGAGCGGTTTGCCATTGTTTTGACAGTAAAATAACCACGTTTTATTTCATCAATGGTTGATTGTTTGTTTGTTTGTTTGGAATTTCGCAAAGCTACTCGGGGCTATGTGCTAGCCGTCCCTAATTTAGCAATGTAAGACTAGAGGAAGGCAGCTAGTCATCACCACCCACCGCCAACTCTTGGGCTACTCTTTTACCAACGAATAGTGGGATTGACCGTGTACATTATACACCAGGCTGGGAGGGCAGCATGTTTAGCGCGACGCGGGCGCGAACCCGCGACCCTCATTACGAGTCGCACGCACGCGCTCGGCCATGCCGGGCCATCAATGGTTGAATAACTTTCCGTATCTGTTTATACCAGTGGTGCACAAAGTCAAGCCCGCGATATCAACAGGAAAATCAAACATAGAGTTCGCGCCTGCGCAGATTAAGCGCTATAGAAGAATATGCATTAGATTAGACGCTAAATGGTTCCATATTTGTGTCGACCAATAAAGAAAATTTAATAAGCAAATCTCGTTAACGCACAGGCATTTAGTCTTTGGCGCAATGACGTAATATTCCCGTAATTACGAAATCTCACGCATTCCAATTGTTCTTCGGGATTTACTTACGAGCCTATTTTGATATTATTTCATAACAAAATGGCAATTAATCGTAAAGTTGACGACCAAAACCGGCAGTTTCATGAAAATTGGACTGCGCAATACTGTTTTGTTCAACAACAGAAGAACGTGATTTGTCGTGTGTCATTCGACAGTAGCAGTGGCGAAGGTATCCAATATAAAATGTCATTATGAGTCGAAGCATAAAGATTTCCACAACATTGTCGTGATAAACGAACAGATCAAATTGAATCTCTGCAGCGGTCGCTGAATCACCAGCAGAACATTTTCTCAAAGCAGTCAGCAGATTTAGGTACAATAGGTGAGGTCAGTTACGATATTTCGTTGATGATAGCGAAATCTGGCCGACCTTCACTGATGGTGATTTTGTCAAGCAATCCATGATTACTACATCGGAAATGTTGTGTCCAGAACTTTGTGTCCATACGAGGGCTTTGAATCGTATGACAGTTCAATGAAAATTTCACACCTCTCAGCAGACAAGACAAGGCAGCTTAAAATAAAGCAACCAACTTTGTCTACTTCTCTTTAGCAGCAGACGAGTCGACTGACGTCAGTTCAACAGCACAGCAACTAGTTTTTTGTTCATGGTGCGACGTCATTGTTTGATATCACAGAGGAACAAATCGGCATGGGTTCCATGAAGGGTCAGACAACTGGGTCTGCTCTATTCGTGGAGACAGTACCATTGTGTAGTAGTGTTTCATTGGATTTCACGAAACTGGTAAGTGTGACAACCCGGAGCACCAGCCATGACCAGAGAAAGTAACGGGTTGGTAGCACTGTTGATGAAGCATCGAGGAAAGCAGAACAGATAGTTGGTGAGTTGCACTGTATTATTCACCAACAGAACCTGTGCATTAAAGAACTGTTTTCGAGGCACTGATGGCATTAGTGACGAAAACCATTAATTCTAAATCACGAGAGCTCAATCACCGTCAGTTTCGAAGTCTTCTTGAAGAAATTGATTCAGACAATGGTGATCTTGTGTATCACTGTGAAGTACGCTGGCTGAGTTGATATTCAGAAGATTCTGAGTTGGGGTGATGGAATTCCTCAGAAGCAAGAACAAAGACACAGAAGTGATTTCCGACTAATCCAGCATGGCAAGCCGATTTGACCTTTCTGGTCGACATGATACATCAAGTGTTGTGTCCTGAAAGCTGCAGTTGTTCTGGCAGCAAGCAGCATCAGGTAACTTCGTGCACTTTCCCCTCTTTTCAGTCACAGCTACAGAAGAACATTGTCAGGACATTGACACACAGGTTTATGTTGGAAGTTAGATACCTTGATTTAATCCTTCAACTCACGGTTTCACGACTTTGACCAATGCAGATTGTTGATGAAACTTTTGCTGATCTGTTCAGTGTGTCAGTGGATGACTTGTCTGTAGAATATCAGCTCAATTTACTTATCTCCAGGCATGTGACAAACTGCGTGCTATTTACCGAGAAAACAGTTTGCTTGACTTCTACAAAACGTTGCCTGATACATTTGCTAATCTGAAAGAGAATGCACTTGTCCACACCAGCATCTTTGGCAGCACATACTGCTGCGAACAGGCTTTCTCGCATATGAAACTGAATAAACACATCACTCGCAATCAGCTGATTGATGATATCTGGAAGCAGTCTTGCGTCTTTCAACGTCAAGCATCAAGCCGGACATTTCTAAGCTCGTAGATGACATGCAGCAAAATATCGCATTGACGTTGTGACAGTTGACGTATCATATTGGCAAGAATATGCTGGTGCATTAATCGTTGTGTGTGTTAAATGTGATGTCCATCTTGTGTCCATCTTCTTCATCTTCAATATAGTTGCATACTATTAATCATCAACCTTGAAATTTGCTCCAGATTGCATTTTTTCGGAAACGTGAATCAAAGTTTCTCCACTTCAAAAACTAAATCAGAAATGTTCAAAAGTCGTTGAATTATCAGATTTGTCTATTGACTTGTTTCCACATTTGGCTTAA
>NC_134837.1:275528219-275585749 GCF_004210375.1 Tachypleus tridentatus
AAAAATTACACTGAAAGAAGCGAAGGTACTTCAGTTAATGTACAACAGTAAATCGGCTACAAAATAAAATCCGATAACTCAAGTTAGAATGAATTAGTTTTGACGAGGAAGAGATAAATAGACAAAACCCTCAGAGTCAGAGGATGTTAGTGTTGTGTTAGTTGATGAAGTAATAATGACAAAGGACATCTCAGTTAAAGACACTAGAAGTGAAGATAAGGACCCCAGTGACAAAAAAATGATATGTCAAATACTTCCCTAATGATACATGATTAGAACCTTATATCATGCAGATCCTCGAATAGTTTCACAGAACCCCAAGAATGATGTGAAAATGGTTAATATTGATTCTAATAACATAACAAACAGTGTACTAAAAGCACTGGATAACATGATACTCTGTTTATGAAGTTGTAATTACGTTAAGTAAGTTTGTTTGTTTTGAATTTTGCGCAAAGCTACACGAAAACGATCTACGCTATCTGTCCCTAATTTAGCAGAGGAGGACAAGAGGAAAAGCAACTCCTGGGGTACTTTTTCAAACGAATAATAGGATTGACTGACAATAACGCCCTATGAATGAAAGGGCGAACATGTTTAGTTTAACGGGAATTCGTACCCGTGACTCTCAGAGTCATATATGTATATAATTACATAAGTTTATATGTTTATCAAATAAATTATATAAAAGGCTGTTAAGTGTGGATGTTGTTAATTTATTTTAAGAATAAATACTTAATTATTGTTTAGCTTTGCTCGTAACATGAGAGTCAAAATGAATTAATTTAATGTAAACATTATGACAAGTTTAATTACGAAACTCTATAAGAGTCGTACGTTATGTTTGTAACTCATTGCTGTCGACAGTTTCGAGTGTCGCGTGAAATGTATTGATGTTTAGAATACAGAAAACAGACAATTCTGGTCGTAAAGTTAAATAGTTTGGTGTTTTATGGCGCAGAGCAAGTAGGCTATCTGTGCTAAAAATAAATTAATTGTTTTGAAATAAATAGTAAAAGATGAGAGACAACAAAAAGTAGGAGATGAGATGTTACGAAACGGAATAAGGCCAAAGAAAAATAAAAAAGGAAAGTTAGTCGTTGTGGAAGGCCTTACGATTAATATAGGCCTAACAAGTGATATATTTCTGTGAGTGTTGAAAAATATAACGAAAACAATTTATTTCACCAAAGAGAGAACTGAGCATACATTTATATCTTTAATCTTTTAAAACCAAAGCGACGGCTTAACTTCCGTTTGACCCATCTTGAAAAGAAAACCAACTAAGCCAAAAGTGACCACTAACCAACGTAAGCCTTATCAAAAGAATCTGATTATGTTATGGAGGAATAGGAAAGAAAAAAAATTATTTTATTACAAAAAAAATGACAAAATTAAAAAAATGTGATGCTAATTTCACGTTTACAAACTTGCAGCTAAGAAAAATTGACACCAACCTTCCTGAAAATAAAAGTATACCTTGAGACCTACCAGAAATTAAATGTATCTCAGAAAAACTTCACATAAAACGTTTAAAACAAAGTATAAACGAAAAACACAGAGCTGAAATTCTCCGCAAAAATGAATTCAATCCCCGCAGCAGACTTCCCAAAAGCTATTTGATGCTTACCCAGCAGACTTGGACACCAACCTCTCTGCCAAGCTTTAGCAGGTTCACTCTACTGTCTCTACAACACGTTTTCCATCCTCTTGAAATTCATTAACACGACAAGTCGTGTAATCCCAAACGGGTGAGCTATCCATTTCGATCTTTTCATTATCCTTTCTACTAGAGTGTATTTTGGAGAGAAAAATGTTGTTAAAGCACAGATTGTTGTTTCCCTTTTATACAAGCATAGATTAAAAAAGGTGAGACATCCAATTACTGTCATGCCACGCGGATGACAGTAAGAAATAAACAAAAAAGAAACTACGACATGGTTGTTCAAAGAAGTCCAACGAAACTGTATGATATACAAAGTCAATACAAGTTAAAGTTTAATATAATTCGTATTTTAAATTAGAAGTCGTCGATTACCCTAGGGACATGTTAAAATCTGTTACATTTTTCACATCACTCTTCCTTCAAACAGATCCTTTCAGAGATTAAAATATAACATTAATTTATAATTATTATATTCTACTTGGACGGGCCAGCAGTAGCTGATATTCAGTATGCAGGGTTGCGTTTCTCAGTGTCTAATATTCGAACCACAATGCAGCTAAATACAGCCCGTAATTTCGGTTGTGCTCGCGTTATATTAATGACAGTCAGTCCCATTATTCGGGTCTATAACAGATGGCTAAAGTTTCTTATGGCAATGAGTAGTTGGTCAGTTGTTTAGAATTAGGAATGTTAAGTGATTCTGACGTGCCATTTAGCCCTTGTGAGCATAGAATATCCATCAATTGAAAATATCGGTATCAAGCTACTGAGAGACTTTCCAGAAGAGTTGGAAAATTAAGAACTCTCAGTTTTCAACCAGAGAATATTCGTGTTGAAATGTAAGAGAGTCTCATACAAAAACAACAAAAAAACGCCTACTAAATGTCAATTGGATGTTCAAGTTATTCACCCTCTAGACATTTAGTCTCAGGTAAAATAGAGTTAAATAGTCAGTATAGCTTTCACTCGTATGAGAAAAAATACACAAAAGGCACACAACGTTGTTCACAAAGCCACTTATCGTAAAAGCTTTAGTGTTTATCTTTCGGCTAAACTGTACACTGTGAAAAACGATTACATAGATATGTGTAGTAAGAAATGTATGTTTCTGAGAGGGCCGTAAGAAGCGATAAGTTCAGTCAGACTTTTTTCGTAAAGCTATACATTACGTTGAGTATATGTAGTATGAAAATACGGTATCCTAGTTAATTCATAAAAACCTAGAACTTACGAGTCGTGACACCAGGACTCTGTCTGGTCGAGAGGATCTGTTATTCCTCTTATTCTTTCCTGCTTGTATGGCTTGTATTGATGCTTACGACTAAACACCCTTTTAAGGCCGTCCTGAATCCTCTTCTTTAGTGATTTTTTCTGCAGAGCAAAGTCACTGGAATAGAAGCAATACTTACAAATAATTAATTTGTCATAGTATATTTACACAAAAGTGACTTGTATGAGAGAAGTTCAATATTTATTTAAATGAATTGTGTTATATTGATAAATCAGTACCTTAATGTTAATGGTTAACAACTGAGATAAAATTGGTAAATATCACGATCCACACTAAAACAATTATTGTTCAGACAATATAACAGTGTGAACAGTATTTCAATAACTACTAGATCTGTCGTGTATCAGTCAAACTGTGGAGTCCTGGTATTATACAGAGGTCCTCGATAATAGTGGATATTGCAGATGTAATGGAGTTAACATATTCTTCTCTACTCTCATTCACAAGTTACTATAATACCCACACTAAAGTTACTTATAATGAAAAATGGTTGCAATTGTGTATAGAGAAAAACAGTAGTTGAGGTTCGTCAAATGATTATTAAACGTACTTGAATATTTATATGGTGGAATAGATAACGAATTATGGTTATTTCAGGGTCACATAAAACATATGTTACCAAATTTGTCTGCTTGAATCAAAAATACAAGAATTAAGGTCCCAAAACAAATTATAAGTGAAAACGACTCTACAAGATATTGACGGCAAAGATGTTATGACAGGTAGCGTTTAACTAGTTTTAGCCAAGCAGCAAAGGTGCAATGTATTGAAGAAATACATAGATTATGTAAGTAACTATGAAACCTAATTATATCATTGGATTACATACTTTTCATTGAATGTCAAGTTAACAGTTTTTCTGCTTGATAACAGATTATAATCATCAATAGTACACATTCTTATCAAAACATAAGTTCACTATGGTGAGATAAAGACAACTAAGAACAACAATATACATGAACTGTTACATATTTGATAAGAAACTATTTTAAAATATTTTTATAATTTTAATTTTTTTTTCAATACTTATTCTATTTGATTTGGTTTCTTTTAAATTTTTCGCGAAACAACACGTAGGCTGTATACACCAACCATATTTTCAGCAATTGTAGTCTAAAGGAAAGACACCTAGTCAACACCAAACACTGTCAACTATTGGGTTACTCTTAGATCAACGAATAATGAAATTGACCGTCATACTTTAATTTTCCCTTACGACTAAATAGGTTTAATGTGTTTGGTATGACAGGAGCTCAAGACAGCTTTCTGGGTATTGTGAGCAGAGCGTTCTGGCAACCACTTAGCTAAAAGTCAGGATTTACGTGAGAATACATACCTTTTGGGTATGAAAATCCCGGAAGGAACTGATTCTTCTTGTTCATTACAGATTGTATCATTGATTGGCCAAGATTCACCTAAGTTAAAATAAAAAATACTGATTTCTACAAAATTAAATAACATCTAAACTAGTTTTACTTTGATATCTAGTAAGGAATCTGCTAGATTAAATAATTAAATTCAAAACACAATAACAGCAGCTTCTACACGAGATAAACTATGACTTTAATAACTACATCGTATCGTCCTTTTTTTTTTTAAGTTCGTGCAAAGATACACAAGGGCTGTCTTTGCTAGCTGTCCCAAATTTAGCAGTGTAAGACTAGAGGGAAGGCAGTTAGTCATCACCACCCACCGCCAACTTTTGGGCTACTCTTTTATTAACGAATAATGGGATTGAACCTCACATTATAGCGTCCCCACAGCTGAAAGGGCGAGCATGTTTGGTGCGACAGCGATTCGAACCCGTAACCCACAGATTACGAGTCTTAACCCACCTAGCTATGGCGAACCTCGTTCTTTGATTGGCATCTTTATCAGTTCAAACTGTTTGTTATTGTAATTTTAATTTGACGGTTACATTATTTTCTGAATGATCATCTCATTATATTTGTCTCAATAATTTTGTTTTCCCTTTAATGAATCAACCTGAAATTAATCAACTGAACACATCATTCCTTCATATTTAGTTAGATTTGCACTCACGAAATATATTAATAAATTAGATGTTTGGTGAAGAGTCTTCTAACGTGTTTTGTTTCAAGATAATATAAGAATAAAATGAAGGTAAAAAATGAAGGTTTTTATTTCTTGTTTTCAAGTTGGTATCTCATTCTGTTTTGTATCCTACAGATTCTGTAATTATTCTCGTGATTCATGGCATGTACACGTTTTACTAATATCACGGCATTACAAAATGCAATGTTAAGCGTCCCTTTTGTCACAACCACAGGAGGAACTGATTTTTCTTGGAGCTCACAGAGGGTGTCACTGATTACCCTAGAAAAAAATGTGGTATCCTGACAAAGGCAATTTTTTTTTCAGTAACATTGTGATTGGTTCTTGTCTGATTTTAAACCTAAAGAGAAAATAATATAAAGCTGTTTTCATTAACAATTTGACTTCTAACAAATTTTTAACTGGTATCTTTACGAATTATTCCATGTTATACGCACACAGATATTTAAATACATATATGTAAGTTATGAATAGAACGATTATTTTTTAGTTTTAGGAAGAGAATCCTACAATCACTGAACTCACAAAGAAGATTTAGAACTGAATTGCACTACTTAGAAAATGTAGTACTACCTAAAGGTTTAGGCCAAACTTATATAATAGGGCTTGTATTAACGTTCAAAACCATACAATACATTATAACAACCAAATCCATTCTACCGACATACCATTTCATGCTCTCTTCTAGTCTTACACTACTAAATTAGGGATGGCAGCGCAGATAGCTCCTGTGTAGCTTTGCGCGAAATTAAAAACAGAAACAAACAAACCATTTCATACCAGAAATGTGTTATAAAATTACCAGCCTCTTTAATAAATTGAAAATGATATTAAAACTTGAAATAATGTAAATGTCTTATTCTTTAACCCTAAATAACTACTAATGAAGGAACAAAATATATCATGTACGTAGAAACCTATAGGAATGTATTGTGAAATATAATAGACAAATATCACATTTCTTGTAACTGAATCATAAAAAGAATATAAAGGTCATATGAGTAAGGATGAATTCCAGATATCGTTTTTAACATGCCAGCCATTTGGTAAATTAAACTCCTGGAGCTAATAAATTTTATTGTTGTAAACGAGTGCCAACAAGTTTTTCATACTGCTTAGATAGAGACAAGCCACGAACTAAATCACGTAGGTCTTTTTGTGTGGTCGGATGTGGTGTTTATATTGAGGTGCCACAGTAATAGAATTACTAGATGAAGAGGATGAAGACGATTCATTGTCTTCTTTGTAAGATAACTCTTCTGTTTCCTATTTTGCTGGTGATGTTGCACCAGAAAACCATCCCTATGAGGTACTTGTTTTTTGCACATGCAATATCTGGATATTTCGTCTATTATTTAGTTTTGCCTGAGTATCCGGAAACATTAGTCATGCAGAACTGAAAGTCATTTAGACGAGAACTGCAAATGGTATACTTATTATCTTCTTATTCAGCCACTGTGTCAAGCATCATATGTAAAAGTGTGCAACACACATGTGGAGCCCAATATTTTTCTTGATCACCAATTACACGCAAAAAAACGGTAATAAGCTATCTTAACCTTGCATGTAATTGTTTTTTTTTTGGTGAAGCTGTAATATATTTTCCACAAATTGCTCAAGTGATTTTTGCACTTTCGGACGTCACTTGAACTGGAAGCAGTTAACATTTCAGATGATTTTCTTAAAAAAAATATGTTTACAGAACCAGAACTTATAAGATTAAAAAAAACAACAAAGTTTTGTAGAATTTAATTTTATAGTGGGTAAGATGCGAGGAGCGAGACGAAGTGACCAATTAAGTGAATGAGAGGCGTTTTATTCCGCTCCTATTATGGTCAGCCGAGATACTTCTCAGATCTTATAGCAGACTGAGCACACGAGGGTTTGATTACAGATTGGAACAGATGAGAGTGGGAATGAAGTAAAAGTGATGCATTCGCTTCAGAAGTATCGAGAACAAATAACACACATGAATTATACATTTGTAATTTTACACCAAAACAGTACAGTTAATATTTAAAGCTGTCAAAACCGTTTGTTTTTTTACACATTAAACTGGGAAAATAAACTTAATTTCACAGCATAAATGTGTTATGCTGCGTTGTTTGTATGGTGTTTCAGATAGTGTTAACAAAATATTGAGATGTTACATTAATTCAAAATCAAAAGGTGATGCATAAATTCTGATTCAATGAGCTCCATCAAATAACCCAAAATCACTCGATTTTCCTCTAGTTCCAAATGTTTCGTTGTTTAGTGATACAGATAGTGATCACGACCACACTTCATTCAGTTTCACCTTGCAGAAAGGTGCTGACACTACTCCCAACAAATTCTACGTATTTATTAACACTGATTGGCGACACTGTAACAGTAAACTACAGTTATCTCTTGGAAATAAGTATCAGCGGACACCATTGTTAAACATACTACAGTCATAAACGAAGCTATAACAAGAACCGCAACAGGTTCTCACAGATTAAACAAACCACATCGGAGCACATGAAAACTCTTTTCCTAAAGCCCCTCAATTATTAAGCAAAAAAGAAACCTAAGACCATACCCACTTGTGATATATTCATGAAAACTTCCATCAGTAGTTCCAAGTCCAGTATCAACAAACTTATTAAAGTACAATAAAATATCCCAATGGAGAAACACAAACAGCTCACCATTATTCTGGGAAAAATTAAATAACGTATGTAAAGAAAGTACTCACACCCTAACCTATAATAACTCAATCGCTGTAACCGATGTCGATAAGACAAACTCCTCGCCGATTAGTATTAGTTATCTTCACCGCTCCATCCTGACATTCATTAAACTCAAGTAATCAAAACAATGTTAACGAATACACAAATTTAAGTAAGTTAAGTTTAACATACAATTCCTAGTTTCACTCAACGAAGCTCACCGTCCGACATGCAACAACATAGCCAAACCGATGTCACCTACTGTAATTAAAAAAAAAAGTCCTCACCTAAAGAACAATGTACCAGTTAGCAACCAGGTAAATAATCTAATTCTTAAAAAAAAAACTCGTTCCCATTACTACTGCTCCACTTATCGCATCTATATGATTTATGTTTACTCTCCTTCTTTCTACAATGCTGGAAAATGGATATCGTTACAGTAATGCTCAAGAAAGGCTACAAGTCCAGCAACTCGAGCAACTAAGGACCCATGTGTTTGTTGAACTGTTTGGATAAATTATTCGAAAAAATAAATTGCATCATAGCTGATTTGGCATCTAGAGAATAACAATATAATCAGTAAAGTATAAGATATAAATAGAAAACAGACAGACTGGAAACTACTAACATAATTGACATTCCATTGATCCAGTTGCAACCATGATATTGTAGCCACTTGTCTTGACGTCAAAGAGAAGTTGATAGCGTCTGGCATGATGGCCTCAAATTCAAACTTACAATATTCTATTTAATTTTATACAAGCTATTTTTCACAATTGCTCCGCTAGTGCTCGTGTAAACAAATCAATATTTCGAACATTTACGTTGTACGAGTCAGTTCCCCAGTGTTTTATGCTAAGCCTTCTAATATGTGTATTATACGTAAACGAGTTATCTGAACCAGATAACTTATTCACACATATTTCACGACTTGCTGGCGATATCGCCGTCTGAAGCATCTTAAGCGTCCTGTAAAGTCTAAAAGCTACACCATAAAATATTAACCTTGTGTAATAAATGGTGCATCAAACTAAACTCGCTAAATTTGCAGGTCATTCATTATCTTTCACAAGCGACTCAACAAAAAAATACCCAAAGATTAAAAATGTACCCCTCAAGATGAATCAGTCTTAAATAACTTTAACTGATAATATCAAGTTCCTTGATATTATTTTTAATAATAAGTTCTTCTGGAAACTGCATTTCCACAATATCCTACGTAAAGTTAGTATAGGATTCAACTATCTTCGCAAGAAATGTTACAGCGCATAAGGCTGCAGTTCCTATACTTTCCTATTGTACTATAAAGTATTCATCGTCCAATATCGGAAGCAACGGTAAAATGCACCATGGATAATGATTGACACGCACCACCGGATGTAAACACTCCAAAACTACGCCCTACATTTCGCCATTTTCCTTCCCCAACACACACTTACACAACATGCCAAACGAAATAATGAACTATTTACGATTCAAACAAGAATCACTAAGGTCGCCCATATATTTTATAAGAAACACTGCGTTCGAAACTCTTTCACATCTTAATTATCTGCCTATGTGGCCACACTTTCCTCGCGGAACAGATGTATTTCCTTATTTAACCTTATTAATCATAACTCACAAGTAATCACCTTTCCACATCTCATATTTCTATAAGTTGCTAACATCTGTTTATCAGTTTTTTTCTACATTTCTCCATCTCAGCATCTCTGGCATTACTTGGGTATTTAACTCAGACTTGGCTAAAATAAGTGGGTTTACTCGAGGCATTTCAACTCCAATACCACATCAACAGTAGCTTTGGATCTACTGATCAGCTGCCATTTGTTACAATATTGGCCGAAAACACACTCGTTGTTTCTTTCTTCCTTCAGTTAATTTTGGCCTGGCATGGCCAGGTGGTTAGTGTGCTCGACTCGCAATCCGAGAGTCCCAGATTTGAATCCCTGTCACAAAGAACATGCTCGCTCTTTCAGCCATGGTGGCATTATAAGTTACAATCAATCCCATTATTCGTTGGTAAAAGAGTATTTTAAGAGTTGGCGGTGGGTGGTGGATGGTTAGCGAAGGTAACCCTCGTGTAGGTTTGCGCAAAATTCAAAAACAAACAAACAGTTACATTTATGCATACGCACTTGAACGCCTTACAGAATATACCGCGAGTGAAATCAATATTTGACGGTTATCCACAGAGCAGCTACAAAAAGATATGTCCAGATTTCACCTATTTCTTTTATTTTTTTCTATTTCAAAATCGAGTTATCTTTGTCTGTTAAGTCTTTCCTATGATTTATTTAAGTACTCTTTTTATTTCCCTCGTATCTTCCTCCCCAGTATCTCAGCGGCATGTCTGCGGACTTACAACATTTGAAACCGGGTTTCGATATCCTTGATGGGCAGAGCACAGATAAAACTTTAAGTAGCTAAGTACTTACCTACAAGCATTCAGTCAGTCACTGGGTGGTTTCATAAACACGAGCAAATATAAACATAAACAAGATGTTACTTTTTGTTTTGTGCCATTCAGGGAATTTTAAAGCAATGACACTTTGTTTCCATATCTAACATTTATAAAGCTATAAAAATATTAACAGATGTGTTTAGAATGAGTCATATCCACGGCTCAGGATAAAGCCAGAAGTTTCGTTCCAGTTAAATTGAATGAAAGTTAAAGATGTTTGTGAACTGTTTTGGTTGAATGAAATGTGGATGTAGAAATTTTTCGTGAGAAGAGGAAAAATAGGTATGTTATAATCTCCTTTATAAAATTCCAGTATGAAGAGTAACGAGGGAAATTGCAACGGCCAGGAGGTTTGGTGAGAACCTGAAACAAAGGAATGTCCATGAATCATTGCAGGATTACCCTTGACGCCATCACTAATTATCACAGGGTTATTTTTGACGTCATCACTAATCATTGCAAGGTTATCTTTGACATTATCATTGGAATCCTTTTTAAAATTGAGAATATATATTTAGCCTAGTCACGAAAAACAAAAGGTTCAAGAGGTTAGAAATATATCTTAGTTCGACACCGGAAATATATTATGAGACAATAAAGTTAGCAAGCGTTCTTATAATTAATATTCCATAGCTTTTATCTATTCGATGCTGGTTACTGAGGTATTCGACTTGAAATTAATTTGGGCATTGTGTGAAACGCGAGAGTTTGTTTAAATTCTGAATCCATTGGTATCAGCAATACATTTATTTGCAGGATTGACAGAATCATCACTTAATTCATTAAAACATTTTAAATTACTTTTAGTGTATTTCACAGTAAAAATCGAAAATTTAAAGCACGTGTAGTTCTATTTGTTAAAAACAGTAATTTTTATTAAAATTTTCTTTTTTTTAAATATTCAAGTTCAGTTTGTATTTATTTTATAAAAGCACTTTCTTAATCAAAAGTTTCCGTTATAACCTTCAAACTCATACTTTTATATTCAGCTTAAATAAAATGCGCTTCTAGTTAATTCTTTGCCACTAAGTGTGAAACGAGGGAAATAAAATAGTGCTCAAAATAAAATTTATCAGTTTGAACCTCTGTCCGCTAACCAAATATATATATATATGATAAAAAAGTAAAATGTGGAGGTTCAAGCCCACAACGTTCCACAGCCATCTCATTCTTCATTGTCTACATACAACTGTGTGAAAGAGAATGCTCTGAGAAGAACCTAAGTGATAAAAAATAAGGTCCTAGTTAGTATTAGGGTGTTGAGTGAAAAAACCTTACCTCCTGAAGTTGGCATTCCAGCTCCCCACTATGGTAAAAAAAAGTTCAAAGTTACCTCATAATAGAACAGTAGACAAAAACAGTTTATATTTAAATAAAATAAAATTCCTACCGAATCATCTGAACAAGCATATAACACTTATTCCACATCCCTAAAGCTAAATATTAACTGTTTAAATAATGTTTATTTGTTAAATATATTTCAAAATATATATATATAAAACACAATCCTTATATAAACTTAATAAATTAAAGTGCACTAAAATGAAGGTTTTACTAGCAAGTTAAACTGGTTTTAATGAAATATTTATTATTTAATTGGAACTTTCAAGACATGTTTTATCATCTTATGGCATAATATAATTTAGAAACGTGTTTTACTGAGCTATTTTATTGTTTTTTTTTTTTTCCACATAGAATGTATAACAGTAATGTTAAATTAGCAGCTCAAAACATTTCCTATCAAGACTTCTGCAGAATCTTGTACATGAAACTCTTGACAAGAGAAGAGTAAACACTTTAACAACAGCAGATGATCGTAGGTGTTTCTTATTAGGCCTAGCCCCCCAGTTCGGTGAGCTACGTCTCTAGTTGTGATGCACTCCGTTAGAATTTTTTTTTTTAACAAATAGCTTTGCAGAAGCAGTTGTAACCAGTTTGTGACGTCATTGAGATGTGATGCCCAGTAGTTATGCTTGACAAGTGACACTTCAACGACTGGAACTGCCTCAATGTTGGAAAAGTTTACTTAAACTAACTTTGTGAGATAAATATTAGTTGTCAACCGTAATACATGCTGTAACATAAATATCTCTGAATTCAGTTGTAGGTCTGTGCTAACACAAGTTTACGACCGAAACAAAATAAAGTAAAATAGTTAGTGATATCTAGTTAGTGATATGTAGTTATATTTAACTGTAAAATAGTTAGTGATATCTAGTTATATTTAACTGCTTTGTGACTATGTTCGAACTCTTTAAATACTTTCTGCATACTATTCCTTACTTTGATCCTAAGTTCTTTAAAGAAGATATGTAAATAGATCAATTTACTCTAATCTTGCCTAAAGAAATTTTAAGTGCCGTGGCTATTGAAGATTCCTTCTTCTCTTTACTTAGCGATATTGTTCGTGTGACTCGACTGATGTAACAGTAAAAACATTATGGTTTGAATGTTAACATTGCCAATCAGGATCCAAGGGGGGTCTTTACACTACAATTTATTGAATATTAAAACAAGGGAAACTTCCAATCAGAGTTGTTTTAAACGTATCTTTTCGAGAAAACTTCAAGTCAAGTTTACATTTGTGAGTTGATATTTTTTGAAATAAAACATTTTGAAGTCCCCTTATTAACTGGGAGTAAATTTAATATCACATTTGTTAGTTTTATCTTTCAACTGAGATACAAATGATTTCATCTACGATTCGGTAAGGAAGCTGGAAGCATCACAATAGTCAGCAGTAGGATGAGCAGATAGTAAGACTTTTAAAAGTAGCTACAGTCATAATACTGTACTCAACTTGCTGCACAATATCTTCCAAGGTGGATATAAACGGTTCCTGGATACCTCTGTGTGTCATTTGGAGTCTTCCATGACTTGTATGCTTGACTGTTAAGCTCGTGATGCACTTACAAAATACAGTCACCTTACCACTTTAAATCACTTTTCGCAGCCACGACGCTGAAATAGAACGGAAAAATGTCTTCTTTTTAGCCAATGAGTTCTCAAGAATATATCACTTAAACTTAGAAAAATTGAATTGGATAGTTTTTTGTTTTTCTGTTTATTCCACCACTGGCTCGAGAGGGTATTGTTATAACAAACATTTCTAATGTTAGGTTCATAACACATTACACTTCAGTGTTTGTGAAAATTTTCATCTTTGCGTTAAGACATAATTTACATTATGTTTTAATTTACATTATGTCATAATTTACATTATGTCTTAATACAAACGTATTAAGTAAAGTGTTTTTTTTTACTTTTGTTAGAAATTGTTTTTAAACGCAAACACTAGAAGAAACAACAACGAACATTTTTCAATAATCCATAATGGATGTCTGACGTCTCCTTTTTCAATCTTATAGGGAGTTTGTCAGGGTTGTCTGTTATTCCCTTTGCTTTATGCGTTGGTAATCGAGTGGTTGCTCTATTGTCTGTATCAGTATTTTCCAGTACGTGGCCTCCAGTTGTTGGGGGTATGAGTGTCAAGTATGCGAACTCAATATCTACAGGTTCGGCCTTGACCATTGTTCACCATTACTTTCAGACCAGTGTTGCTCAGCTCAATTATGCCATGTCTTGGGCGCGGTAGTTGGGCAAATGGGGCTCGCTGCGGAATGTTTTACCATATCATCACAACTGATTTACATACGACTTCTTTATACTGTAGTCTTGGACGTTCTCAACAAGTGTTATCGACATTATGTGTGATGCTGGTGTTTGGTTATGATATTCACGAAACGTTGTTGTTGCTCCAATGTTCTTGTTTGGCATTGTAGTATGTCTTCTCATACGGTTCTGTATGTGTTGGGTTCCGTGTGGCACAAAACATTTGTTTTTTACTGTGAATTCCCCAAATTAAAATAGTGAAAAACGGAACACAGGTAAACGACCACATCTTCAAGATTCTGAGCAGCAGTCTTCAACATCTGTAACACCTGTACCTCTGACATTAGTCTTTGTATGATAAATACCTAGGACAAATGTTTTCCTGCTTATTGAAAATGGCTTTCCAATATACGTCAAACACTACGTTCTGGAGATATCTTGGTGGAAAATCTGCTACTAAACAGGGTGAACTCCTATTGCGTTCGAATATCATTGGGATATACCAGTTGAGGTTACTCTCCACGCTACTTTGAATTCGTTACGAGGAGTTATTTTTGGGAGGGATTTGGAGAAAATCTCGGAGTCGGAGATTCTCGCGGGTTTCTCCACCCATGGAGTTTCTGCAGTGATAAATGTCCGTTTGCAAAGATGGAATTATGATGCCATACAGAGTTCTAATTTTGATGTTTACATCACTTCTACTTGTCAATATCAAAGTAAATTACTTAAATTCCAAAGAAATGCCATATATTCTGAACCCTCTAAGAAGTGTCAACGGTTCTATAACTCAAAGACATCATGTCGCGGTTCCTTGACATGTAATCGTTGCAGAGGGAAGGACCATGATACCTACGAGTGTGAAACCGATCCTCATTGTGTTAACTCTAGTGACTTTCACCCAGCTGTTTTTCGTTCATACTCACGATAAGTCGGAGAAAAAGATGTCGAACGTTTTGAAACAGTTAACAATATTTCTTATTCTGAGGCTCCACCACTCCATCTTGGATGTATGCTGCTGAAATCTATTCCACTGTTACAATGAGTGTGCAAACAGAACTCTCTGTGTATCCAAAATAATCGTGTTTAAAAAACGTGGAAAGTCTTTGGCACTCCATACTTAAGAAAGTTGATGAGTCAACATTAATATCTACCTCTGTCTTTACTATTCAGATCCACGGACCCACTTCCTTTTGTTCCAAGTTCGGGCGTCTTCCCACGTTCATTTCCTTTTCCATCCCCAAAATGCAGGAAGATTATTCGTAAATGCCCTGAGTCCCTGAAATATTCTTTTAGTGACAGACCTGCCCACTCCACCCAGGACAGAAGGCATGGAGGTCAAGAGACTTCTTTCTATTCAATAATGTAAAGAGAAAATACGTGGTCGTAAACAGAAGGGCTTTCCAACCAGTTATCCTCTAAGTAAATGAAAATGGCCACATTGATAGTGGAATTGACGACGTTTATATTGTAATTTAAATTATATTAAGGCACTGACTGATGACTATCATCCTGTGTTTTTTTAGAGGAAATATTTTTGAAACCTGCTGATACAGTCACCCTTCAGCAGTTTTTGTAAAGAAATGACAGGTTGTGTACATAGAGAGTTGAAACTGCTGGTCAATCGACTTAGAGGTCCTAGACATTTGTGTTTCCATGGGTCATACCATTACTGTTTGTTCTTTTTACCTGTCTCTTGGAATCAAATCTTAATGCTTTCTGGGGGACTGTGTTGGACATAATCCCCTCTGGGGAGGTGCTCATATTGATGGCAGGGGGGTGCTACATAGATCGTATACTTACCGATCACAACATTTCTCTCTTGAATAAAGGTGTTTATTCTTATTTTCATGGATCTAGTCAATCTTTTACTGCTATTGATTTGTCTTCTCTTCTTCACTTTTTCCTCAATTTTCTTTCAGGGTTATAAGCGACACCAAGGTAGTGATTATTTTCTTATTTTAAGAGAGACTGGTCGTGGTCAATGCTATCCGACCCATTGAACCAGGCCAACTAGTCCATTTCACTGCTCTCTCGTAACTTGGCTTACTGAGTATATGTAGTTACTGACTGTATTGTCACAATATATACCTAAACCTAAAACATTTTTCACATTATATACGTCTTTGGTGGAATCCTGCCAGTCACATGGCAGGGAAGGCTCAAAACGGTCTTGGAATACCTTTCGTAGATATTCTACAACTTCGATCTGAATCACTTTTCATTAGACCTATGCACATGCTCGATGCTTAAGACGTCACAGCCAGATGAGATTTTGGATTAAATTCACAACCAAAACATTTTCTAACGCTAGTTCCAAAATCATATGTGACAAGATTCGAAAGATCGGCAGGTAGTATACTTCTGTCTTATTTTGATCTTGCTTTCTAATGACCAGAAAGTTTCTGATGCCCAGATCATCGCCAATATTCGGTGAAAGGTTTTGATGGGTATCTAGCATTTCTCCATTATCCCCTGCCTCTTTAGCCATCAAGACTTGGGCAGAGCAGTCGCTTCTTTTCTTTTGGGCTGATCACCTCTGTGATTATAACTGCTCCTTAACCCTGGTAGGTTTGCTCTTCATCAAGCTGGAAGTAAATCAGTCGGAACTGATCATATACATAGGAGATGTTGCGCCATATCTTTCCTGCTTCTCTTTCCATTCTTCTGATTGTTTTTAACCAGATCTGGCAGGAGAATGCTTTTCTCGATTCTTGGCGCAGAGCTATTGTCCTGCGTTTTCTCTTAGCCTGGGAGGGATCCCAAGATTCCTTCAAACTACCGTACAGTTGCTTTATATTTAATATATATTAAATATATATTTAACTAAATATATTTAGTTACCCAAATATTTTTTACATGGTTTCACCTATTAGAAGTTAGTAATATATAGAAGTGGTATCGTTCATTTCTTATTATAACTTTCTAAAGATTCATTCATGGAAATATGTCGTTTTGGAAACTGAGAAACAGACACATAATTATATATATGTATATATATATATCTTTCTGGTTTATCACATTCTTTAGAATTACAGGAATGAGTGTACCAGTATATCACTAGCATCCCAGTATATATTACAGGAATGTGGGTTAATGTTGTTTCTGCATTCTGGTTGTTTGTTATAATTTTTATGTGTATAGTTATTAATTTGGAACTGATTGACACACTGCCATCTGTTGAACTATTCTGGTGTAACTGAATAACTGAACTGTCGCTCTTATTGGTGCATCCACAGTCCCAAACGAGATCTATTAATTTATTACTTATTGAAGAATGAGACAAACCATCAGATTCACGGTCCACTCTAACTGATTTACTAATTTACTCTCATTTTAATATCTATGTTTGTATACGCTTAATATATATTTAGAAATACATGCAATTTATAGGCTTAGATATGAGTTGAGAAAATTCCAACTATTCTGCAAATTTGAAGATTATGGATTGTTATAATACAAAATGTACTGTGTGTATGTAAATACCAGTTATGTTGCGAACCGAACTTTGGAGAACCTCGTCTTAAAGTTTATCAGTTGCAAAACACGCGATGAGTCAGTTTCTTATTGTTGGTTTGATATACTGTAAATCTAGGAAGCTATAATTGTACCTTCATCAATAGGGAACGTGCAGATAATTGACCAGGAATGTTTATAGCTTTTTAACGCTACAAATCGGTTAACTCCAGTCAATTAACCTCGGACGTTAACATTCTTACGAGAACATTATATATCTTCATCTGTGAAAAGACTCGCATGTGAGCATTAAGAGATAGCTTACCGAACTGTACTGTTATCAACATAAATTCATTCGCTCAGCGTAAACCTTCGATAACATATTAAGTTCCAAACCAAATATAAACTCAGTATTGTTAATGAGTTTGGAAAACTATTGTATAAAAATCTATATTTGTAATAACTGTTATTAAAATGTCATTGTTCTTTGTGCAATAATACATGTATTTGTGTTAAAAATAAAATTTTATGTATCAATTTTGTTCGTTAAAATTAAAATTAAAGTTTTGAAGTTTGAAATCGTAATACGTAAAATGCGTAACATAATGATGAATTATACTACATAACGAAGCATTCAGAGTCTAGGTATTCCAGTGTAGGAAGCCACACAAGCTCTTGTATGTTCTGAGCCTTCAACAGAATTTTCAAGCGTCTTTTATACTGCACACATATTTCTGCAAAATATGTTGGAGTATTTCAGAAACATTAGTGATAACTATGATAAAAACACAATCAGTGCTAGTTAAGTTCTGTAATGCTATTTGTAACAACAGTATAGTTCATCTGCTACTCCTGTGATGAGATGAAGAGTGTTTGTGGGATAGTGTCTCTGGTCTGAGTTTTCTCATAAATTCTTTCATTGTCTACGAGTTATACAACAATAAAAAACTTACGATTATATGTTTATGAAACTTAACACCTCTGTGATGTGAGAAAACTAGGTATTTATAAATCTTTTTTTATACAAATAAAAATTAATTTACTGATTATACTTTTCACTTTAACAATCTAATATTCGTATATACCAAAATAGCACGATTCTTATATGCACAAGTTTTTTTGTTAGTTTATATGGTAAAATAATCGTCAGTAATTAGAACATGTTTGTTCATGATAATTGGCTAGATATAACACACTACATTACTGTTTATAGTAATTAGAACATGTTTGTTCATGATAATTGGTTAGATATAACACACTACATTACTGTTTATAGTAATCAGAACATGTTTGTTCATGATAATTGTTTAGATATAACACACTACATTACTGTTTATAGTAATCAGAACATGTTTGTTCATGATAATTGGTTAGATATAACACACTATATTACTGTTTATAGTAATTAGAACATGTTTGTTCATGATAATTGGTTAGATATAACACACTACATTACTGTTTATAGTAATTAGAACATGTTTGTTCATGATAATTGGTTAGATATAACACACTACATTACTGTTTATAGTAATTAGAACATGTTTGTTCATGATAATTGGTTAGATATAACACACTACATTACTGTTTATAGTAATCAGAACATGTTTGTTCATGATAATTGGTTAGATATAACACACTATATTACTGTTTATAGTAATTAGAACATGTTTGTTCATGATAATTGGTTAGATATAACACACTACATTACTGTTTATAGTAATTAGAACATGTTTGTTCATGATAATTGGTTAGATATAACACACTACATTACTGTTTATAGTAATTAGAACATGTTTGTTCATGATAATTGGTTAGATATAACACACTACATTACTGTTTATAGTAATTAGAACATGTTTGTTCATGATAATTGGTTAGATATAACACACTACATTACTGTTTATAGTAATCAGAACATGTTTGTTCATGATAATTGGTTAGATATAACACACTACATTACTGTTTATAGTAATTAGAACATGTTTGTTCATGATAATTGGTTAGATATAACACACTACATTACTGTTTATAGTAATTAGAACATGTTTGTTCATGATAATTGGTTAGATATAACACACTACATTACTGTTTATAGTAATTAGAACATGTTTGTTCATGATAATTGGTTAGATATAACACACTACATTACTGTTTATAGTAATTAGAACATGTTTGTTCATGATAATTGGTTAGATATAACACACTACATTACTGTTTATAGTAATCAGAACATGTTTGTTCATGATAATTGGTTAGATATAACACACTACATTACTGTTTATAGTAATTAGAACATGTTTGTTCATGATAATTGGTTAGATATAACACACTACATTACTGTTTATAGTAATTAGAACATGTTTGTTCATGATAATTGGTTAGATATAACACACTACATTACTGTTTATAGTAATTAGAACATGTTTGTTCATGATAATTGGTTAGATATAACACACTACATTACTGTTTATAGTAATTAGAACATGTTTGTTCATGATAATTGGTTAGATATAACACACTACATTACTGTTTATAGTAATTAGAACATGTTTGTTCATGATAATTGGTTAGATATAACACACTACATTACTGTTTATAGTAATTAGAACATGTTTGTTCATGATAATTGGTTAGATATAACACACTACATTACTGTTTATAGTAATTAGAACATGTTTGTTCATGATAATTGGTTAGATATAACACACTACATTACTGTTTATAGTAATTAGAACATGTTTGTTCATGATAATTGGTTAGATATAACACACTACATTACTGTTTATAGTAATTAGAACATGTTTGTTCATGATAATTGGTTAGATATAACACACTACATTACTGTTTATAGTAATTAGAACATGTTTGTTCATGATAATTGGTTAGATATAACACACTACATTACTGTTTATAGTAATTAGAACATGTTTGTTCATGATAATTGGTTAGATATAACACACTACATTACTGTTTATAGTAATTAGAACATGTTTGTTCATGATAATTGGTTAGATATAACACACTACATTACTGTTTATAGTAATTAGAACATGTTTGTTCATGATAATTGGTTAGATATAACACACTACATTACTGTTTATAGTAATTAGAACATGTTTGTTCATGATAATTGGTTAGATATAACACACTACATTACTGTTTATAGTAATTAGAACATGTTTGTTCATGATAATTGGCTAGATATAACACACTACATTACTGTTTATAGTAATTAGAACATGTTTGTTCATGATAATTGGTTAGATATAACACACTACATTACTGTTTATAGTAATTAGAACATGTTTGTTCATGATAATTGGTTAGATATAACACACTACATTACTGTTTATAGTAATTAGAACATGTTTGTTCATGATAATTGGTTAGATATAACACACTACATTACTGTTTATAGTAATTAGAACATGTTTGTTCATTATAATTGGTTAGATATAACACACTACATTACTGTTTATAGTAATCAGAACATGTTTGTTCATGATAATTGGTTAGATATAACACACTACATTACTGTTTATAGTAATTAGAACATGTTTGTTCATGATAATTGGTTAGATATAACACACTACATTACTGTTTATAGTAATTAGAACATGTTTGTTCATGATAATTGGTTAGATATAACACACTACATTACTGTTTATAGTAATTAGAACATGTTTGTTCATGATAATTGGTTAGATATAACACACTACATTACTGTTTATAGTAATTAGAACATGTTTGTTCATGATAATTGGTTAGATATAACACACTACATTACTGTTTATAGTAATTAGAACATGTTTGTTCATGATAATTGGCTAGATATAACACACTACATTACTGTTTATAGTAATTAGAACATGTTTGTTCATGATAATTGGCTAGATATAACACACTACATTACTGTTTATAGTAATTAGAACATGTTTGTTCATGATAATTGGTTAGATATAACACACTACATTACTGTTTATAGTAATTAGAACATGTTTGTTCATGATAATTAGTTAGATATAACACACTACATTACTGTTTATAGTAATTAGAACATGTTTGTTCATGATAATTGGCTAGATATAACACACTACATTACTGTTTATAGTAATTAGAACATGTTTGTTCATGATAATTGGCTAGATATAACACACTACATTACTGTTTATAGTAATTAGAACATGTTTGTTCATGATAATTGGCTAGATATAACACACTACATTACTGTTTATAGTAATTAGAACATGTTTGTTCATGATAATTGGTTAGATATAACACACGGTTCGTTGTTGGTCATTTTGCACACGAATCTTTTTCTCGATGCAAATAAAAATTTCCACCACAGGCAGGTTAGACGGAAATTACAGTTAGAAGCAGAAGAGATAGTGTTTTACTAGTGACAATAATGACGGACACAACTTGTAAATGTGGAGGTGGGGTCTAGTTTATGTTGTGCTGTAAATAATAATAAGGATGTATATATTAGGTATTTGAGTGTATGTTAAATAATATTATAAACAAGTAGGGGGAGTTGAGGAACAAATTGTAGACATGAGTAAATAAATGTTGGTGTTGTTGTGTATGTCACACTGGTTTGGATAATGTTTGTGAAGTATTTTGGATATGTGAAGTAAAAGTGATGTAGTAATAAACAAAACTTTATAAATAGTACTTAAAGTTTATCTTTAACGTGAAATATCAACATAAATAGGCTTGGTTTAAGCTTTTCTTACGATTCACTCGATTACTTGCAATGATAGTAAACCTACTATATCTATTTGTAACACTACCAATAATATATTTTATTGAAACTTGTATGTGTTTTCTCAAATCAAAGCCACATCAGGCTATCTGCCGATTCGCCTAGGGGAATCGAACCCCTGATTTTACCGTTGTAAATCCGAAGACATACCGCTGTACTACCGGGACCATTTATTGTACCTTAAGCTAAACATAAACCTTAATTTTAACCAAACTTTTTAAAATGTAATTAAATCTTAAACTCCCAATTTTCACCACTTTCATTATTTATATTTAAATGTTTTATCTATTGCATACAACCTGTTTCTTATTTTGCTTTTTGAGACAAGAGCTGGCTGTAAGTGTAGTGATTTACTTAACGAATTGTGGGTAATATGTATTGTAACTACTATACAATAACAAGTGTTTACATGTATATTACTTGTAAACAGCGAACAAGAAAACGTTTCATTACATGAGTAATAATGAATTAACTTGTAGTTCTAATACTATAAATCTGTGTAGCATTCATACCTTACTTATGTTCTACTTGTCTTCTCTTCCATGAAGATCAAATGTGCACGTGCATCAAACAATGCACGTGTGGCAAAGAACACGGTTGTAAGTGCACAACGTGCAACAAGAAAGACGAAACTGAAAAGTTGCAAGTGTGAAGGTATGAAATGTTTTCTTAATACATGGGCAGCTGTTAACATCCGTTTACTGAACTAGCAGGAGCTGTTAACATCCGTTTACTTAACTTAATTAGGTGATAAACCTGTAGTTTAGAGTATTACATGGAGAAGTATTAGGTGATAAACCTGTAGTTTAGAGTATTACATGGAGAAGTATTAGGTGATAAACCTGTAGTATAGAGTATTACATGGAGAAGTATTAGGTGATAAACCTGTAGCTTAGAGTATTACATGGAGAAGTATTAGGTGATAAACCTGTAGCTTAGAGTATTACATGGAGAAGTATTAGGTGATAAACCTGTAGCTTAGAGTATTACATGGAGAAGTATTAGGTGATAAACCTGTAGCTTAGAGTATTACATGGAGAAGTATTAGGTGATAAACCTGTAGCTTAGAGTATTACATGGAGAAGTATTAGGTGATAAACCTGTAGCTTAGAGTATTACATGGAGAAGTATTAGGTGATAAACCTGTAGCTTAGAGTATTACATGGAGAAGTATTAGGTGATAAACCTGTAGCTTAGAGTATTACATGGAGAAGTATTAGGTGATAAACCTGTAGTATAGAGTATTACATGGAGAAGTATTAGGTGATAAACCTGTAGCTTAGAGTATTACATGGAGAAGTATTAGGTGATAAACCTGTAGCTTAGAGTATTACATGGAGAAGTATTAGGTGATAAACCTGTAGCTTAGAGTATTACATGGAGAAGTATTAGGTGATAAACCTGTAGCTTAGAGTATTACATGGAGAAGTATTAGGTGATAAACCTGTAGTTTAGAGTATTACATGGAGAAGTATTAGGTGATAAACCTGTAGCTTAGAGTATTACATGGAGAAGTATTAGGTGATAAACCTGTAGCTTAGAGTATTACATGGAGAAGTATTAGGTGATAAACCTGTAGCTTAGAGTATTACATGGAGAAGTATTAGGTGATAAACCTGTAGCTTAGAGTATTACATGGAGAAGTATTAGGTGATAAACCTGTAGCTTAGAGTATTACATGGAGAAGTATTAGGTGATAAACCTGTAGCTTAGAGTATTACATGGAGAGTATTAGGTGATAAACCTGTAGCTTAGAGTATTACATGGAGAAGTATTAGGTGATAAACCTGTAGTATAGAGTATTACATGGAGAAGTATTAGGTGATAAACCTGTAGCTTAGAGTATTACATGGAGAAGTATTAGGTGATAAACCTGTAGCTTAGAGTATTACATGGAGAAGTATTAGGTGATAAACCTGTAGCTTAGAGTATTACATGGAGAAGTATTAGGTGATAAACCTGTAGCTTAGAGTATTACATGGAGAAGTATTAGGTGATAAACCTGTAGCTTAGAGTATTACATGGAGAAGTATTAGGTGATAAACCTGTAGCTTAGAGTATTACATGGAGAAGTATTAGGTGATAAACCTGTAGCTTAGAGTATTACATGGAGAAGTATTAGGTGATAAACCTGTAGCTTAGAGTATTACATGGAGAAGTATTAGGTGATAAACCTGTAGCTTAGAGTATTACATGGAGAAGTATTAGGTGATAAACCTGTAGCTTAGAGTATTACATGGAGAAGTATTAGGTGATAAACCTGTAGCTTAGAGTATTACATGGAGAAGTATTAGGTGATAAACCTGTAGCTTAGAGTATTACATGGAGAAGTATTAGGTGATAAACCTGTAGCTTAGAGTATTACATGGAGAGTATTAGGTGATAAACCTGTAGCTTAGAGTATTACATGGAGAGTATTAGGTGATAAACCTGTAGCTTAGAGTATTACATGGAGAAGTATTAGGTGATAAACCTGTAGCTTAGAGTATTACATGGAGAAGTATTAGGTGATAAACCTGTAGCTTAGAGTATTACATGGAGAAGTATTAGGTGATAAACCTGTAGCTTAGAGTATTACATGGAGAGTATTAGGTGATAAACCTGTAGCTTAGAGTATTACATGGAGAAGTATTAGGTGATAAACCTGTAGCTTAGAGTATTACATGGAGAAGTATTAGGTGATAAACCTGTAGCTTAGAGTATTACATGGAGAAGTATTAGGTGATAAACCTGTAGCTTAGAGTATTACATGGAGAGTATTAGGTGATAAACCTGTAGCTTAGAGTATTACATGGAGAAGTATTAGGTGATAAACCTGTAGCTTAGAGTATTACATGGAGAAGTATTAGGTGATAAACCTGTAGCTTAGAGTATTACATGGAGAGTATTAGGTGATAAACCTGTAGCTTAGAGTATTACATGGAGAAGTATTAGGTGATAAACCTGTAGCTTAGAGTATTACATGGAGAAGTATTAGGTGATAAACCTGTAGCTTAGAGTATTACATGGAGAAGTATTAGGTGATAAACCTGTAGCTTAGAGTATTACATGGAGAAGTATTAGGTGATAAACCTGTAGCTTAGAGTATTACATGGAGAAGTATTAGGTGATAAACCTGTAGCTTAGAGTATTACATGGAGAAGTATTAGGTGATAAACCTGTAGCTTAGAGTATTACATGGAGAAGTATTAGGTGATAAACCTGTAGCTTAGAGTATTACATGGAGAAGTATTAGGTGATAAACCTGTAGCTTAGAGTATTACATGGAGAGAGTATTAGGTGATAAACCTGTAGCTTAGAGTATTACATGGAGAAGTATTAGGTGATAAACCTGTAGCTTAGAGTATTACATGGAGAAGTATTAGGTGATAAACCTGTAGCTTAGAGTATTACATGGAGAAGTATTAGGTGATAAACCTGTAGCTTAGAGTATTACATGGAGAGTATTAGGTGATAAACCTGTAGCTTAGAGTATTACATGGAGAGTATTAGGTGATAAACCTGTAGCTTAGAGTATTACATGGAGAAGTATTAGGTGATAAACCTGTAGCTTAGAGTATTACATGGAGAAGTATTAGGTGATAAACCTGTAGCTTAGAGTATTACATGGGGAGTATTAGGTGATAAACCTGTAGCTTAGAGTATTACATGGAGAAGTATTAGGTGATAAACCTGTAGCTTAGAGTATTACATGGAGAAGTATTAGGTGATAAACCTGTAGCTTAGAGTATTACATGGAGAAGTATTAGGTGATAAACCTGTAGCTTAGAGTATTACATGGAGAAGTATTAGGTGATAAACCTGTAGCTTAGAGTATTACATGGAGAAGTATTAGGTGATAAACCTGTAGCTTAGAGTATTACATGGAGAAGTATTAGGTGATAAACCTGTAGCTTAGAGTATTACATGGAGAAGTATTAGGTGATAAACCTGTAGCTTAGAGTATTACATGGAGAAGTATTAGGTGATAAACCTGTAGCTTAGAGTATTACATGGAGAAGTATTAGGTGATAAACCTGTAGCTTAGAGTATTACATGGAGAAGTATTAGGTGATAAACCTGTAGTTTAGAGTATTACATGGAGAAGTATTAGGTGATAAACCTGTAGCTTAGAGTATTACATGGAGAAGTATTAGGTGATAAACCTGTAGCTTAGAGTATTACATGGAGAAGTATTAGGTGATAAACCTGTAGCTTAGAGTATTACATGGAGAAGTATTAGGTGATAAACCTGTAGCTTAGAGTATTACATGGAGAAGTATTAGGTGATAAACCTGTAGCTTAGAGTATTACATGGAGAAGTATTAGGTGATAAACCTGTAGCTTAGAGTATTACATGGAGAAGTATTAGGTGATAAACCTGTAGCTTAGAGTATTACATGGAGAAGTATTAGGTGATAAACCTGTAGCTTAGAGTATTACATGGAGAAGTATTAGGTGATAAACCTGTAGCTTAGAGTATTACATGGAGAAGTATTAGGTGATAAACCTGTAGCTTAGAGTATTACATGGAGAGTATTAGGTGATAAACCTGTAGCTTAGAGTATTACATGGAGAGTATTAGGTGATAAACCTGTAGCTTAGAGTATTACATGGAGAAGTATTAGGTGATAAACCTGTAGCTTAGAGTATTACATGGAGAAGTATTAGGTGATAAACCTGTAGCTTAGAGTATTACATGGAGAAGTATTAGGTGATAAACCTGTAGCTTAGAGTATTACATGGAGAGTATTAGGTGATAAACCTGTAGCTTAGAGTATTACATGGAGAAGTATTAGGTGATAAACCTGTAGCTTAGAGTATTACATGGAGAGTATTAGGTGATAAACCTGTAGCTTAGAGTATTACATGGAGAAGTATTAGGTGATAAACCTGTAGCTTAGAGTATTACATGGAGAAGTATTAGGTGATAAACCTGTAGCTTAGAGTATTACATGGAGAAGTATTAGGTGATAAACCTGTAGCTTAGAGTATTACATGGAGAGTATTAGGTGATAAACCTGTAGCTTAGAGTATTACATGGAGAAGTATTAGGTGATAAACCTGTAGCTTAGAGTATTACATGGAGAAGTATTAGGTGATAAACCTGTAGCTTAGAGTATTACATGGAGAAGTATTAGGTGATAAACCTGTAGCTTAGAGTATTACATGGAGAAGTATTAGGTGATAAACCTGTAGCTTAGAGTATTACATGGAGAAGTATTAGGTGATAAACCTGTAGCTTAGAGTATTACATGGAGAAGTATTAGGTGATAAACCTGTAGCTTAGAGTATTACATGGAGAAGTATTAGGTGATAAACCTGTAGCTTAGAGTATTACATGGAGAGAAGTATTAGGTGATAAACCTGTAGCTTAGAGTATTACATGGAGAAGTATTAGGTGATAAACCTGTAGCTTAGAGTATTACATGGAGAGTATTAGGTGATAAACCTGTAGCTTAGAGTATTACATGGAGAAGTATTAGGTGATAAACCTGTAGCTTAGAGTATTACATGGAGAAGTATTAGGTGATAAACCTGTAGCTTTAGAGTATTGATAAACATGGAGAAGTATTAGGTGATAAACCTGTAGCTTAGAGTATTACATGGAGAAGTATTAGGTGATAAACCTGTAGCTTAGAGTATTACATGGAGAAGTATTAGGTGATAAACCTGTAGCTTAGAGTATTACATGGAGAAGTATTAGGTGATAAACCTGTAGCTTAGAGTATTACATGGAGAGTATTAGGTGATAAACCTGTAGCTTAGAGTATTACATGGAGAAGTATTAGGTGATAAACCTGTAGCTTAGAGTATTACATGGAGAAGTATTACATGATAAACCTGTAGCTTAGAGTATTACATGGTGATAAACCTGTAGCTTAGAGTATTACATGGAGAGTATTAGGTGATAAACCTGTAGCTTAGAGTATTACATGGAGAGTATTAGGTGATAAACCTGTAGCTTAGAGTATTACATGGAGAGTATTAGGTGATAAACCTGTAGCTTAGAGTATTACATGGAGAGTATTAGGTGATAAACCTGTAGCTTAGAGTATTACATGGAGAAGTATTAGGTGATAAACCTGTAGCTTAGAGTATTACATGGAGAAGTATTAGGTGATAAACCTGTAGCTTAGAGTATTACATGGAGAGTATTAGGTGATAAACCTGTAGCTTAGAGTATTACATGGAGAGTATTAGGTGATAAACCTGTAGCTTAGAGTATTACATGGAGAAGTATTAGGTGATAAACCTGTAGCTTAGAGTATTACATGGAGAAGTATTAGGTGATAAACCTGTAGCTTAGAGTATTACATGGAGAAGTATTAGGTGATAAACCTGTAGCTTAGAGTATTACATGGAGAAGTATTAGGTGATAAACCTGTAGCTTAGAGTATTACATGGAGAAGTATTAGGTGATAAACCTGTAGCTTAGAGTATTACATGGAGAAGTATTAGGTGATAAACCTGTAGCTTAGAGTATTACATGGAGAAGTATTAGGTGATAAACCTGTAGCTTAGAGTATTACATGGAGAAGTATTAGGTGATAAACCTGTAGCTTAGAGTATTACATGGAGAAGTATTAGGTGATAAACCTGTAGCTTAGAGTATTACATGGAGAAGTATTAGGTGATAAACCTGTAGCTTAGAGTATTACATGGAGAGTATTAGGTGATAAACCTGTAGCTTAGAGTATTACATGGAAGTATTAGGTGATAAACCTGTAGCTTAGAGTATTACATGGAGAGTATTAGGTGATAAACCTGTAGCTTAGAGTATTACATGGAGAAGTATTAGGTGATAAACCTGTAGCTTAGAGTATTACATGGAGAGTATTAGGTGATAAACCTGTAGCTTAGAGTATTACATGGAGAAGTATTAGGTGATAAACCTGTAGCTTAGAGTATTACATGGAGAAGTATTAGGTGATAAACCTGTAGCTTAGAGTATTACATGGAGAAGTATTAGGTGATAAACCTGTAGCTTAGAGTATTACATGGAGAAGTATTAGGTGATAAACCTGTAGCTTAGAGTATTACATGGAGAGTATTAGGTGATAAACCTGAGCTTAGAGTATTACATGGAGAGTATTAGGTGATAAACCTGTAGCTTAGAGTATTACATGGAGAAGTATTAGGTGATAAACCTGTAGCTTAGAGTATTACATGGAGAAGTATTAGGTGATAAACCTGTAGCTTAGAGTATTACATGGAGAAGTATTAGGTGATAAACCTGTAGCTTAGAGTATTACATGGAGAAGTATTAGGTGATAAACCTGTAGCTTAGAGTATTACATGGAGAAGTATTAGGTGATAAACCTGTAGCTTAGAGTATTACATGGAGAGTATTAGGTGATAAACCTGTAGCTTAGAGTATTACATGGAGAAGTATTAGGTGATAAACCTGTAGCTTAGAGTATTACATGGAGAAGTATTAGGTGATAAACCTGTAGCTTAGAGTATTACATGGAGAAGTATTAGGTGATAAACCTGTAGCTTAGAGTATTACATGGAGAAGTATTAGGTGATAAACCTGTAGCTTAGAGTATTACATGGAGAGTATTAGGTGATAAACCTGTAGCTTAGAGTATTACATGGAGAAGTATTAGGTGATAAACCTGTAGCTTAGAGTATTACATGGAGAAGTATTAGGTGATAAACCTGTAGCTTAGAGTATTACATGGAGAGTATTAGGTGATAAACCTGTAGCTTAGAGTATTACATGGAGAGTATTAGGTGATAAACCTGTAGCTTAGAGTATTACATGGAGAGTATTAGGTGATAAACCTGTAGCTTAGAGTATTACATGGAGAGTATTAGGTGATAAACCTGTAGCTTAGAGTATTACATGGAGAGTATTAGGTGATAAACCTGTAGCTTAGAGTATTACATGGAGAAGTATTAGGTGATAAACCTGTAGCTTAGAGTATTACATGGAGAAGTATTAGGTGATAAACCTGTAGCTTAGAGTATTACATGGAGAAGTATTAGGTGATAAACCTGTAGCTTAGAGTATTACATGGAGAAGTATTAGGTGATAAACCTGTAGCTTAGAGTATTACATGGAGAAGTATTAGGTGATAAACCTGTAGCTTAGAGTATTACATGGAGAGTATTAGGTGATAAACCTGTAGCTTAGAGTATTACATGGAGAAGTATTAGGTGATAAACCTGTAGCTTAGAGTATTACATGGAGAGTATTAGGTGATAAACCTGTAGCTTAGAGTATTACATGGAGAGTATTAGGTGATAAACCTGTAGCTTAGAGTATTACATGGAGAAGTATTAGGTGATAAACCTGTAGCTTAGAGTATTACATGGAGAAGTATTAGGTGATAAACCTGTAGCTTAGAGTATTACATGGAGAAGTATTAGGTGATAAACCTGTAGCTTAGAGTATTACATGGAGAAGTATTAGGTGATAAACCTGTAGCTTAGAGTATTACATGGAGAAGTATTAGGTGATAAACCTGTAGCTTAGAGTATTACATGGAGAGTATTAGGTGATAAACCTGTAGCTTAGAGTATTACATGGAGAAGTATTAGGTGATAAACCTGTAGCTTAGAGTATTACATGGAGAGTATTAGGTGATAAACCTGTAGCTTAGAGTATTACATGGAGAAGTATTAGGTGATAAACCTGTAGCTTAGAGTATTACATGGAGAAGTATTAGGTGATAAACCTGTAGCTTAGAGTATTACATGGAGAAGTATTAGGTGATAAACCTGTAGCTTAGAGTATTACATGGAGAGTATTAGGTGATAAACCTGTAGCTTAGAGTATTACATGGAGAAGTATTAGGTGATAAACCTGTAGCTTAGAGTATTACATGGAGAGTATTAGGTGATAAACCTGTAGCTTAGAGTATTACATGGAGAAGTATTAGGTGATAAACCTGTAGCTTAGAGTATTACATGGAGAGTATTAGGTGATAAACCTGTAGCTTAGAGTATTACATGGAGAGTATTAGGTGATAAACCTGTAGCTTAGAGTATTACATGGAGAAGTATTAGGTGATAAACCTGTAGCTTAGAGTATTACATGGAGAAGTATTAGGTGATAAACCTGTAGCTTAGAGTATTACATGGAGAGTATTAGGTGATAAACCTGTAGCTTAGAGTATTACATGGAGAGTATTAGGTGATAAACCTGTAGCTTAGAGTATTACATGGAGAAGTATTAGGTGATAAACCTGTAGCTTAGAGTATTACATGGAGAGTATTAGGTGATAAACCTGTAGCTTAGAGTATTACATGGATGGAGAGCTTAGAGTATTACATGGTGGTGATAAACCTGTAGCTTAGAGTATTACATGGAGAGTATTAGGTGATAAACCTGTAGCTTAGAGTATTACATGGAGAAGTATTAGGTGATAAACCTGTAGCTTAGAGTATTACATGGAGAAGTATTAGGTGATAAACCTGTAGCTTAGAGTATTACATGGAGAGTATTAGGTGATAAACCTGTAGCTTAGAGTATTACATGGAGAAGTATTAGGTGATAAACCTGTAGCTTAGAGTATTACATGGAGAGTATTAGGTGATAAACCTGTAGCTTAGAGTATTACATGGAGAGTATTAGGTGATAAACCTGTAGCTTAGAGTATTACATGGAGAAGTATTAGGTGATAAACCTGTAGCTTAGAGTATTACATGGAGAGTATTAGGTGATAAACCTGTAGCTTAGAGTATTACATGGAGAGTATTAGGTGATAAACCTGTAGCTTAGAGTATTACATGGAGAGTATTAGGTGATAAACCTGTAGCTTAGAGTATTACATGGAGAGTATTAGGTGATAAACCTGTAGCTTAGAGTATTACATGGAGAAGTATTAGGTGATAAACCTGTAGCTTAGAGTATTACATGGAGAGTATTAGGTGATAAACCTGTAGCTTAGAGTATTACATGGAGAAGTATTAGGTGATAAACCTGTAGCTTAGAGTATTACATGGAGAGTATTAGGTGATAAACCTGTAGCTTAGAGTATTACATGGAGAGTATTAGGTGATAAACCTGTAGCTTAGAGTATTACATGGAGAATTAGGTGATAAACCTGTAGGTGATAAACCTGTAGCTTAGAGTATTACATGGAGAAGTATTAGGTGATAAACCTGTAGCTTAGAGTATTACATGGAGAGTATTAGGTGATAAACCTGTAGCTTAGAGTATTACATGGAGAGTATTAGGTGATAAACCTGTAGCTTAGAGTATTACATGGAGAGTATTAGGTGATAAACCTGTAGCTTAGAGTATTACATGGAGAAGTATTAGGTGATAAACCTGTAGCTTAGAGTATTACATGGAGAGTATTAGGTGATAAACCTGTAGCTTAGAGTATTACATGGAGAGTATTAGGTGATAAACCTGTAGCTTAGAGTATTACATGGAGAAGTATTAGGTGATAAACCTGTAGCTTAGAGTATTACATGGAGAAGTATTAGGTGATAAACCTGTAGCTTAGAGTATTACATGGAGAAGTATTAGGTGATAAACCTGTAGCTTAGAGTATTACATGGAGAGTATTAGGTGATAAACCTGTAGCTTAGAGTATTACATGGAGAAGTATTAGGTGATAAACCTGTAGCTTAGAGTATTACATGGAGAAGTATTAGGTGATAAACCTGTAGCTTAGAGTATTACATGGAGAAGTATTAGGTGATAAACCTGTAGCTTAGAGTATTACATGGAGAAGTATTAGGTGATAAACCTGTAGCTTAGAGTATTACATGGAGAGTATTAGGTGATAAACCTGTAGCTTAGAGTATTACATGGAGATATTACCTGATAAACCTGTAGCTTAGAGTATTACATGGAGAAGTATTAGGTGATAAACCTGTAGCTTAGAGTATTACATGGAGAAGTATTAGGTGATAAACCTGTAGCTTAGAGTATTACATGGAGAGTATTAGGTGATAAACCTGTAGCTTAGAGTATTACATGGAGAAGTATTAGGTGATAAACCTGTAGCTTAGAGTATTACATGGAGAGTATTAGGTGATAAACCTGTAGCTTAGAGTATTACATGGAGAGTATTAGGTGATAAACCTGTAGCTTAGAGTATTACATGGAGAGTATTAGGTGATAAACCTGTAGCTTAGAGTATTACATGGAGAAGTATTAGGTGATAAACCTGTAGCTTAGAGTATTACATGGAGAGTATTAGGTGATAAACCTGTAGCTTAGAGTATTACATGGAGAAGTATTAGGTGATAAACCTGTAGCTTAGAGTATTACATGGAGAGTATTAGGTGATAAACCTGTAGCTTAGAGTATTACATGGAGAGTATTAGGTGATAAACCTGTAGCTTAGAGTATTACATGGAGAAGTATTAGGTGATAAACCTGTAGCTTAGAGTATTACATGGAGAAGTATTAGGTGATAAACCTGTAGCTTAGAGTATTACATGGAGAGTATTAGGTGATAAACCTGTAGCTTAGAGTATTACATGGAGAAGTATTAGGTGATAAACCTGTAGCTTAGAGTATTACATGGAGAGTATTAGGTGATAAACCTGTAGCTTAGAGTATTACATGGAGAGTATTAGGTGATAAACCTGTAGCTTAGAGTATTACATGGAGAAGTATTAGGTGATAAACCTGTAGCTTAGAGTATTACATGGAGAAGTATTAGGTGATAAACCTGTAGCTTAGAGTATTACATGGAGAAGTATTAGGTGATAAACCTGTAGCTTAGAGTATTACATGGAGAGTATTAGGTGATAAACCTGTAGCTTAGAGTATTACATGGAGAAGTATTAGGTGATAAACCTGTAGCTTAGAGTATTACATGGAGAAGTATTAGGTGATAAACCTGTAGCTTAGAGTATTACATGGAGAAGTATTAGGTGATAAACCTGTAGCTTAGAGTATTACATGGAGAGTATTAGGTGATAAACCTGTAGCTTAGAGTATTACATGGAGAGTATTAGGTGATAAACCTGTAGCTTAGAGTATTACATGGAGAAGTATTAGGTGATAAACCTGTAGCTTAGAGTATTACATGGAGAAGTATTAGGTGATAAACCTGTAGCTTAGAGTATTACATGGAGAGTATTAGGTATTAGGTGATAAACCTGTAGCTTAGAGTATTACATGGAGAGTATTAGGTGATAAACCTGTAGCTTAGAGTATTACATGGAGAGTATTAGGTGATAAACCTGTAGCTTAGAGTATTACATGGAGAAGTATTAGGTGATAAACCTGTAGCTTAGAGTATTACATGGAGAGTATTAGGTGATAAACCTGTAGCTTAGAGTATTACATGGAGAGTATTAGGTGATAAACCTGTAGCTTAGAGTATTACATGGAGAGTATTAGGTGATAAACCTGTAGCTTAGAGTATTACATGGAGAAGTATTAGGTGATAAACCTGTAGCTTAGAGTATTACATGGAGAGTATTAGGTGATAAACCTGTAGCTTAGAGTATTACATGGAGAAGTATTAGGTGATAAACCTGTAGCTTAGAGTATTACATGGAGAAGTATTAGGTGATAAACCTGTAGCTTAGAGTATTACATGGAGAGTATTAGGTGATAAACCTGTAGCTTAGAGTATTACATGGAGAGTATTAGGTGATAAACCTGTAGCTTAGAGTATTACATGGAGAAGTATTAGGTGATAAACCTGTAGCTTAGAGTATTACATGGAGAGTATTAGGTGATAAACCTGTAGCTTAGAGTATTACATGGAGAGTATTAGGTGATAAACCTGTAGCTTAGAGTATTACATGGAGAAGTATTAGGTGATAAACCTGTAGCTTAGAGTATTACATGGAGAAGTATTAGGTGATAAACCTGTAGCTTAGAGTATTACATGGAGAAGTATTAGGTGATAAACCTGTAGCTTAGAGTATTACATGGAGAAGTATTAGGTGATAAACCTGTAGCTTAGAGTATTACATGGAGAAGTATTAGGTGATAAACCTGTAGCTTAGAGTATTACATGGAGAAGTATTAGGTGATAAACCTGTAGCTTAGAGTATTACATGGAGAAGTATTAGGTGATAAACCTGTAGCTTAGAGTATTACATGGATATTAGGTGATAAACCTGTAGCTTAGAGTATTACATGGAGAAGTATTAGGTGATAAACCTGTAGCTTAGAGTATTACATGGAGAAGTATTAGGTGATAAACCTGTAGCTTAGAGTATTACATGGAGAGTATTAGGTGATAAACCTGTAGCTTAGAGTATTACATGGAGAGTATTAGGTGATAAACCTGTAGCTTAGAGTATTACATGGAGAGTATTAGGTGATAAACCTGTAGCTTAGAGTATTACATGGAGAGTATTAGGTGATAAACCTGTAGCTTAGAGTATTACATGGAGAGTATTAGGTGATAAACCTGTAGCTTAGAGTATTACATGGAGAGTATTATTAGGTGATAAACCTGTAGCTTAGAGTATTACATGGAGAGTATTAGGTGATAAACCTGTAGCTTAGAGTATTACATGGAGAGTATTAGGTGATAAACCTGTAGCTTAGAGTATTACATGGAGAAGTATTAGGTGATAAACCTGTAGCTTAGAGTATTACATGGAGAAGTATTAGGTGATAAACCTGTAGCTTAGAGTATTACATGGAGAAGTATTAGGTGATAAACCTGTAGCTTAGAGTATTACATGGAGAGTATTAGGTGATAAACCTGTAGCTTAGAGTATTACATGGAGAAGTATTAGGTGATAAACCTGTAGCTTAGAGTATTACATGGAGAGTATTAGGTGATAAACCTGTAGCTTAGAGTATTACATGGAGAGTATTAGGTGATAAACCTGTAGCTTAGAGTATTACATGGAGAAGTATTAGGTGATAAACCTGTAGCTTAGAGTATTACATGGAGAGTATTAGGTGATAAACCTGTAGCTTAGAGTATTACATGGAGAAGTATTAGGTGATAAACCTGTAGCTTAGAGTATTACATGGAGAAGTATTAGGTGATAAACCTGTAGCTTAGAGTATTACATGGAGAAGTATTAGGTGATAAACCTGTAGCTTAGAGTATTACATGGAGAAGTATTAGGTGATAAACCTGTAGCTTAGAGTATTACATGGAGAAGTATTAGGTGATAAACCTGTAGCATGGAGAAGTAGAGTATTACATGGAGAAGTATTAGGTGATAAACCTGTAGCTTAGAGTATTACATGGAGAGTATTAGGTGATAAACCTGTAGCTTAGAGTATTACATGGAGAATTAGGTATTAGGTGATAAACCTGTAGCTTAGAGTATTACATGGAGAAGTATTAGGTGATAAACCTGTAGCTTAGAGTATTACATGGAGAGTATTAGGTGATAAACCTGTAGCTTAGAGTATTACATGGAGAGTATTAGGTGATAAACCTGTAGCTTAGAGTATTACATGGAGAAGTATTAGGTGATAAACCTGTAGCTTAGAGTATTACATGGAGAGTATTAGGTGATAAACCTGTAGCTTAGAGTATTACATGGAGAAGTATTAGGTGATAAACCTGTAGCTTAGAGTATTACATGGAGAAGTATTAGGTGATAAACCTGTAGCTTAGAGTATTACATGGAGAAGTATTAGGTGATAAACCTGTAGCTTAGAGTATTACATGGAGAGTATTAGGTGATAAACCTGTAGCTTAGAGTATTACATGGAGAGTATTAGGTGATAAACCTGTAGCTTAGAGTATTACATGGAGAAGTATTAGGTGATAAACCTGTAGCTTAGAGTATTACATGGAGAGTATTAGGTGATAAACCTGTAGCTTAGAGTATTACATGGAGAAGTATTAGGTGATAAACCTGTAGCTTAGAGTATTACATGGAGAAGTATTAGGTGATAAACCTGTAGCTTAGAGTATTACATGGAGAAGTATTAGGTGATAAACCTGTAGCTTAGAGTATTACATGGAGAAGTATTAGGTGATAAACCTGTAGCTTAGAGTATTACATGGAGAAGTATTAGGTGATAAACCTGTAGCTTAGAGTATTACATGGAGAGTATTAGGTGATAAACCTGTAGCTTAGAGTATTACATGGAGAGTATTAGGTGATAAACCTGTAGCTTAGAGTATTACATGGAGAGTATTAGGTGATAAACCTGTAGCTTAGAGTATTACATGGAGAGTATTAGGTGATAAACCTGTAGCTTAGAGTATTACATGGAGAAGTATTAGGTGATAAACCTGTAGCTTAGAGTATTACATGGAGAAGTATTAGGTGATAAACCTGTAGCTTAGAGTATTACATGGAGAAGTATTAGGTGATAAACCTGTAGCTTAGAGTATTACATGGAGAGTATTAGGTGATAAACCTGTAGCTTAGAGTATTACATGGAGAAGTATTAGGTGATAAACCTGTAGCTTAGAGTATTACATGGAGAAGTATTAGGTGATAAACCTGTAGCTTAGAGTATTACATGGAGAAGTATTAGGTGATAAACCTGTAGCTTAGAGTATTACATGGAGAGTATTAGGTGATAAACCTGTAGCTTAGAGTATTACATGGAGAAGTATTAGGTGATAAACCTGTAGCTTAGAGTATTACATGGAGAGTATTAGGTGATAAACCTGTAGCTTAGAGTATTACATGGAGAAGTATTAGGTGATAAACCTGTAGCTTAGAGTATTACATGGAGAGTATTAGGTGATAAACCTGTAGCTTAGAGTATTACATGGAGAGTATTAGGTGATAAACCTGTAGCTTAGAGTATTACATGGAGAGTATTAGGTGATAAACCTGTAGCTTAGAGTATTACATGGAGAAGTATTAGGTGATAAACCTGTAGCTTAGAGTATTACATGGAGAAGTATTAGGTGATAAACCTGTAGCTTAGAGTATTACATGGAGAGTATTAGGTGATAAACCTGTAGCTTAGAGTATTACATGGAGAAGTATTAGGTGATAAACCTGTAGCTTAGAGTATTACATGGAGAGTATTAGGTGATAAACCTGTAGCTTAGAGTATTACATGGAGAAGTATTAGGTGATAAACCTGTAGCTTAGAGTATTACATGGAGAGTATTAGGTGATAAACCTGTAGCTTAGAGTATTACATGGAGAGTATTAGGTGATAAACCTGTAGCTTAGAGTATTACATGGAGAGTATTAGGTGATAAACCTGTAGCTTAGAGTATTACATGGAGAGTATTAGGTGATAAACCTGTAGCTTAGAGTATTACATGGAGAAGTATTAGGTGATAAACCTGTAGCTTAGAGTATTACATGGAGAAGTATTAGGTGATAAACCTGTAGCTTAGAGTATTACATGGAGAGTATTAGGTGATAAACCTGTAGCTTAGAGTATTACATGGAGAAGTATTAGGTGATAAACCTGTAGCTTAGAGTATTACATGGAGAAGTATTAGGTGATAAACCTGTAGCTTAGAGTATTACATGGAGAAGTATTAGGTGATAAACCTGTAGCTTAGAGTATTACATGGAGAGTATTAGGTGATAAACCTGTAGCTTAGAGTATTACATGGAGAGTATTAGGTGATAAACCTGTAGCTTAGAGTATTACATGGAGAGTATTAGGTGATAAACCTGTAGCTTAGAGTATTACATGGAGAATTAGTATTAGGTGATAAACCTGTAGCTTAGAGTATTACATGGAGAAGTATTAGGTGATAAACCTGTAGCTTAGAGTATTACATGGAGAGTATTAGGTGATAAACCTGTAGCTTAGAGTATTACATGGAGAAGTATTAGGTGATAAACCTGTAGCTTAGAGTATTACATGGAGAAGTATTAGGTGATAAACCTGTAGCTTAGAGTATTACATGGAGAAGTATTAGGTGATAAACCTGTAGCTTATTACATGGAGAGTATTAGGTGATAAACCTGTAGCTTAGAGTATTACATGGAGAGTATTAGGTGATAAACCTGTAGCTTAGAGTATTACATGGAGAGTATTAGGTGATAAACCTGTAGCTTAGAGTATTACATGGAGAGTATTAGGTGATAAACCTGTAGCTTAGAGTATTACATGGAGAAGTATTAGGTGATAAACCTGTAGCTTAGAGTATTACATGGAGAAGTATTAGGTGATAAACCTGTAGCTTAGAGTATTACATGGAGAAGTATTAGGTGATAAACCTGTAGCTTAGAGTATTACATGGAGAAGTATTAGGTGATAAACCTGTAGCTTAGAGTATTACATGGAGAAGTATTAGGTGATAAACCTGTAGCTTAGAGTATTACATGGAGAAGTATTAGGTGATAAACCTGTAGCTTAGAGTATTACATGGAGAAGTATTAGGTGATAAACCTGTAGCTTAGAGTATTACATGGAGAAGTATTAGGTGATAAACCTGTAGCTTAGAGTATTACATGGAGAAGTATTAGGTGATAAACCTGTAGCTTAGAGTATTACATGGAGAAGTATTAGGTGATAAACCTGTAGCTTAGAGTATTACATGGAGAAGTATTAGGTGATAAACCTGTAGCTTAGAGTATTACATGGAGAAGTATTAGGTGATAAACCTGTAGCTTAGAGTATTACATGGAGAGTATTAGGTGATAAACCTGTAGCTTAGAGTATTACATGGAGAAGTATTAGGTGATAAACCTGTAGCTTAGAGTATTACATGGAGAGTATTAGGTGATAAACCTGTAGCTTAGAGTATTACATGGAGAGTATTAGGTGATAAACCTGTAGCTTAGAGTATTACATGGAGAAGTATTAGGTGATAAACCTGTAGCTTAGAGTATTACATGGAGAAGTATTAGGTGATAAACCTGTAGCTTAGAGTATTACATGGAGAAGTATTAGGTGATAAACCTGTAGCTTAGAGTATTACATGGAGAGTATTAGGTGATAAACCTGTAGCTTAGAGTATTACATGGAGAGTGGTGATAAACCTGTAGCTTAGAGTATTACATGGAGAGTATTAGGTGATAAACCTGTAGCTTAGAGTATTACATGGAGAGTATTAGGTGATAAACCTGTAGCTTAGAGTATTACATGGAGAAGTATTAGGTGATAAACCTGTAGCTTAGAGTATTACATGGAGAAGTATTAGGTGATAAACCTGTAGCTTAGAGTATTACATGGAGAAGTATTAGGTGATAAACCTGTAGCTTAGAGTATTACATGGAGAGTATTAGGTGATAAACCTGTAGCTTAGAGTATTACATGGAGAAGTATTAGGTGATAAACCTGTAGCTTAGAGTATTACATGGAGAAGTATTAGGTGATAAACCTGTAGCTTAGAGTATTACATGGAGAGTATTAGGTGATAAACCTGTAGCTTAGAGTATTACATGGAGAGTATTAGGTGATAAACCTGTAGCTTAGAGTATTACATGGAGAGTATTAGGTGATAAACCTGTAGCTTAGAGTATTACATGGAGAGTATTAGGTGATAAACCTGTAGCTTAGAGTATTACATGGAGAAGTATTAGGTGATAAACCTGTAGCTTAGAGTATTACATGGAGAAGTATTAGGTGATAAACCTGTAGCTTAGAGTATTACATGGAGAAGTATTAGGTGATAAACCTGTAGCTTAGAGTATTACATGGAGAAGTATTAGGTGATAAACCTGTAGCTTAGAGTATTACATGGAGAAGTATTAGGTGATAAACCTGTAGCTTAGAGTATTACATGGAGAAGTATTAGGTGATAAACCTGTAGCTTAGAGTATTACATGGAGAAGTATTAGGTGATAAACCTGTAGCTTAGAGTATTACATGGAGAGTATTAGGTGATAAACCTGTAGCTTAGAGTATTACATGGAGAGTATTAGGTGATAAACCTGTAGCTTAGAGTATTACATGGAGAAGTATTAGGTGATAAACCTGTAGCTTAGAGTATTACATGGAGAGTATTAGGTGATAAACCTGTAGCTTAGAGTATTACATGGAGAGTATTAGGTGATAAACCTGTAGCTTAGAGTATTACATGGAGAAGTATTAGGTGATAAACCTGTAGCTTAGAGTATTACATGGAGAAGTATTAGGTGATAAACCTGTAGCTTAGAGTATTACATGGAGAAGTATTAGGTGATAAACCTGTAGCTTAGAGTATTACATGGAGAAGTATTAGGTGATAAACCTGTAGCTTTAGGTGATAAACCTGTAGTATATTACATGGAGAAGTATTAGGTGATAAACCTGTAGCTTAGAGTATTACATGGAGAAGTATTAGGTGATAAACCTGTAGCTTAGAGTATTACATGGAGAGTATTAGGTGATAAACCTGTAGCTTAGAGTATTACATGGAGAGTATTAGGTGATAAACCTGTAGCTTAGAGTATTACATGGAGAGTATTAGGTGATAAACCTGTAGCTTAGAGTATTACATGGAGAAGTATTAGGTGATAAACCTGTAGCTTAGAGTATTACATGGAGAAGTATTAGGTGATAAACCTGTAGCTTAGAGTATTACATGGAGAAGTATTAGGTGATAAACCTGTAGCTTAGAGTATTACATGGAGAAGTATTAGGTGATAAACCTGTAGCTTAGAGTATTACATGGAGAAGTATTAGGTGATAAACCTGTAGCTTAGAGTATTACATGGAGATTAGGTGATAAACCTGTAGGTATTACATGATAAACCTGTAGCTTAGAGTATTACATGGAGAAGTATTAGGTGATAAACCTGTAGCTTAGAGTATTACATGGAGAAGTATTAGGTGATAAACCTGTAGCTTAGAGTATTACATGGAGAGTATTAGGTGATAAACCTGTAGCTTAGAGTATTACATGGAGAGTATTAGGTGATAAACCTGTAGCTTAGAGTATTACATGGAGAAGTATTAGGTGATAAACCTGTAGCTTAGAGTATTACATGGAGAGTATTAGGTGATAAACCTGTAGCTTAGAGTATTACATGGAGAAGTATTAGGTGATAAACCTGTAGCTTAGAGTATTACATGGAGAAGTATTGATAAACCTGTAGCTTAGAGTATTACATGGAGAAGTATTAGGTGATAAACCTGTAGCTTAGAGTATTACATGGAGAAGTATTAGGTGATAAACCTGTAGAGTATTACATAGAGTATTAGGTGATAAACATGGATTACATGGAGAGTATTAGGTGATAAACCTGTAGCTGATAAACCTGTAGTATTACATGGAGAAGTATTAGGTGATAAACCTGTAGCTTAGAGTATTACATGGAGAGTATTAGGTGATAAACCTGTAGCTTAGAGTATTACATGGAGAAGTATTAGGTGATAAACCTGTAGCTTAGAGTATTACATGGAGAGTATTAGGTGATAAACCTGTAGCTTAGAGTATTACATGGAGAAGTATTAGGTGATAAACCTGTAGCTTAGAGTATTACATGGAGAGTATTAGGTGATAAACCTGTAGCTTAGAGTATTACATGGAGAAGTATTAGGTGATAAACCTGTAGCTTAGAGTATTACATGGAGAAGTATTAGGTGATAAACCTGTAGCTTAGAGTATTACATGGAGAAGTATTAGGTGATAAACCTGTAGCTTAGAGTATTACATGGAGAGTATTAGGTGATAAACCTGTAGCTTAGAGTATTACATGGAGAGTATTAGGTGATAAACCTGTAGCTTAGAGTATTACATGGAGAGTATTAGGTGATAAACCTGTAGCTTAGAGTATTACATGGAGAGTATTAGGTGATAAACCTGTAGCTTAGAGTATTACATGGAGAGTATTAGGTGATAAACCTGTAGCTTAGAGTATTACATGGAGAGTATTAGGTGATAAACCTGTAGCTTAGAGTATTACATGGAGAAGTATTAGGTGATAAACCTGTAGCTTAGAGTATTACATGGAGAAGTATTAGGTGATAAACCTGTAGCTTAGAGTATTACATGGAGAGTATTAGGTGATAAACCTGTAGCTTAGAGTATTACATGGAGAAGTATTAGGTGATAAACCTGTAGCTTAGAGTATTACATGGAGAGTATTAGGTGATAAACCTGTAGCTTAGAGTATTACATGGAGAGTATTAGGTGATAAACCTGTAGCTTAGAGTATTACATGGAGAGTATTAGGTGATAAACCTGTAGCTTAGAGTATTACATGGAGAGTATTAGGTGATAAACCTGTAGCTTAGAGTATTACATGGAGAGTATTAGGTGATAAACCTGTAGCTTAGAGTATTACATGGAGAAGTATTAGGTGATAAACCTGTAGCTTAGAGTATTACATGGAGAAGTATTAGGTGATAAACCTGTAGCTTAGAGTATTACATGGAGAAGTATTAGGTGATAAACCTGTAGCTTAGAGTATTACATGGAGAAGTATTAGGTGATAAACCTGTAGCTTAGAGTATTACATGGAGAGTATTAGGTGATAAACCTGTAGCTTAGAGTATTACATGGAGAGTATTAGGTGATAAACCTGTAGCTTAGAGTATTACATGGAGAAGTATTAGGTGATAAACCTGTAGCTTAGAGTATTACATGGAGAGTATTAGGTGATAAACCTGTAGCTTAGAGTATTACATGGAGAGTATTAGGTGATAAACCTGTAGCTTAGAGTATTACATGGAGAGTATTAGGTGATAAACCTGTAGCTTAGAGTATTACATGGAGAGTATTAGGTGATAAACCTGTAGCTTAGAGTATTACATGGAGAGTATTAGGTGATAAACCTGTAGCTTAGAGTATTACATGGAGAAGTATTAGGTGATAAACCTGTAGCTTAGAGTATTACATGGAGAAGTATTAGGTGATAAACCTGTAGCTTAGAGTATTACATGGAGAAGTATTAGGTGATAAACCTGTAGCTTAGAGTATTACATGGAGAAGTATTAGGTGATAAACCTGTAGCTTAGAGTATTACATGGAGAAGTATTAGGTGATAAACCTGTAGCTTAGAGTATTACATGGAGAAGTATTAGGTGATAAACCTGTAGCTTAGAGTATTACATGGAGAAGTATTAGGTGATAAACCTGTAGCTTATTACATGAGTATTACATGGAGAGTATTAGGTGATAAACCTGTAGCTTAGAGTATTACATGGAGAGTATTAGGTGATAAACCTGTAGCTTAGAGTATTACATGGAGAGAAGTATTAGGTGATAAACCTGTAGCTTAGAGTATTACATGGAGAGTATTAGGTGATAAACCTGTAGCTTAGAGTATTACATGGAGAAGTATTAGGTGATAAACCTGTAGCTTAGAGTATTACATGGAGAAGTATTAGGTGATAAACCTGTAGCTTAGAGTATTACATGGAGAAGTATTAGGTGATAAACCTGTAGCTTAGAGTATTACATGGAGAGTATTAGGTGATAAACCTGTAGCTTAGAGGAGAGTATTAGGTGATAAACCTGTAGCTTAGAGTATTACATGGAGAGTATTAGGTGATAAACCTGTAGCTTAGAGTATTACATGGAGAGTATTAGGTGATAAACCTGTAGCTTAGAGTATTACATGGAGAGTATTAGGTGATAAACCTGTAGCTTAGAGTATTACATGGAGAGTATTAGGTGATAAACCTGTAGCTTAGAGTATTACATGGAGAAGTATTAGGTGATAAACCTGTAGCTTAGAGTATTACATGGAGAAGTATTAGGTGATAAACCTGTAGCTTAGAGTATTACATGGAGAGTATTAGGTGATAAACCTGTAGCTTAGAGTATTACATGGAGAAGTATTAGGTGATAAACCTGTAGCTTAGAGTATTACATGGAGAAGTATTAGGTGATAAACCTGTAGCTTAGAGTATTACATGGAGAAGTATTAGGTGATAAACCTGTAGCTTAGAGTATTACATGGAGAAGTATTAGGTGATAAACCTGTAGCTTAGAGTATTACATGGAGAAGTATTAGGTGATAAACCTGTAGCTTAGAGTATTACATGGAGAAGTATTAGGTGATAAACCTGTAGCTTAGAGTATTACATGGAGAAGTATTAGGTGATAAACCTGTAGCTTAGAGTATTACATGGAGAAGTATTAGGTGATAAACCTGTAGCTTAGAGTATTACATGGAGAGTATTAGGTGATAAACCTGTAGCTTAGAGTATTACATGGAGAAGTATTAGGTGATAAACCTGTAGCTTAGAGTATTACATGGAGAGTATTAGGTGATAAACCTGTAGCTTAGAGTATTACATGGAGAGTATTAGGTGATAAACCTGTAGCTTAGAGTATTACATGGAGAAGTATTAGGTGATAAACCTGTAGCTTAGAGTATTACATGGAGAGTATTAGGTGATAAACCTGTAGCTTAGAGTATTACATGGAGAGTATTAGGTGATAAACCTGTAGCTTAGAGTATTACATGGAGAGTATTAGGTGATAAACCTGTAGCTTAGAGTATTACATGGAGAAGTATTAGGTGATAAACCTGTAGCTTAGAGTATTACATGGAGAAGTATTAGGTGATAAACCTGTAGCTTAGAGTATTACATGGAGAAGTATTAGGTGATAAACCTGTAGCTTAGAGTATTACATGGAGAGTATTAGGTGATAAACCTGTAGCTTAGAGTATTACATGGAGAAGTATTAGGTGATAAACCTGTAGCTTAGAGTATTACATGGAGAAGTATTAGGTGATAAACCTGTAGCTTAGAGTATTACATGGAGAGTATTAGGTGATAAACCTGTAGCTTAGAGTATTACATGGAGAGTATTAGGTGATAAACCTGTAGCTTAGAGTATTACATGGAGAGTATTAGGTGATAAACCTGTAGCTTAGAGTATTACATGGAGAGTATTAGGTGATAAACCTGTAGCTTAGAGTATTACATGGAGAGTATTAGGTGATAAACCTGTAGCTTAGAGTATTACATGGAGAGTATTAGGTGATAAACCTGTAGCTTAGAGTATTACATGGAGAGTATTAGGTGATAAACCTGTAGCTTAGAGTATTACATGGAGAAGTATTAGGTGATAAACCTGTAGCTTAGAGTATTACATGGAGAAGTATTAGGTGATAAACCTGTAGCTTAGAGTATTACATGGAGAGTATTAGGTGATAAACCTGTAGCTTAGAGTATTACATGGAGAAGTATTAGGTGATAAACCTGTAGCTTAGAGTATTACATGGAGAGTATTAGGTGATAAACCTGTAGCTTAGAGTATTACATGGAGAGTATTAGGTGATAAACCTGTAGCTTAGAGTATTACATGGAGAAGTATTAGGTGATAAACCTGTAGCTTAGAGTATTACATGGAGAGTATTAGGTGATAAACCTGTAGCTTAGAGTATTACATGGAGAGTATTAGGTGATAAACCTGTAGCTTAGAGTATTACATGGAGAAGTATTAGGTGATAAACCTGTAGCTTAGAGTATTACATGGAGAGTATTAGGTGATAAACCTGTAGCTTAGAGTATTACATGGAGAAGTATTAGGTGATAAACCTGTAGCTTAGAGTATTACATGGAGAAGTATTAGGTGATAAACCTGTAGCTTAGAGTATTACATGGAGAAGTATTAGGTGATAAACCTGTAGCTTAGAGTATTACATGGAGAAGTATTAGGTGATAAACCTGTAGCTTAGAGTATTACATGGAGAGTATTAGGTGATAAACCTGTAGCTTAGAGTATTACATGGAGAAGTATTAGGTGATAAACCTGTAGCTTAGAGTATTACATGGAGAAGTATTAGGTGATAAACCTGTAGCTTAGAGTATTACATGGAGAGTATTAGGTGATAAACCTGTAGCTTAGAGTATTACATGGAGAGTATTAGGTGATAAACCTGTAGCTTAGAGTATTACATGGAGAAGTATTAGGTGATAAACCTGTAGCTTAGAGTATTACATGGAGAGTATTAGGTGATAAACCTGTAGCTTAGAGTATTACATGGAGAAGTATTAGGTGATAAACCTGTAGCTTAGAGTATTACATGGAGAGTATTAGGTGATAAACCTGTAGCTTAGAGTATTACATGGAGAGTATTAGGTGATAAACCTGTAGCTTAGAGTATTACATGGAGAGTATTAGGTGATAAACCTGTAGCTTAGAGTATTACATGGAGAGTATTAGGTGATAAACCTGTAGCTTAGAGTATTACATGGAGAAGTATTAGGTGATAAACCTGTAGCTTAGAGTATTACATGGAGAAGTATTAGGTGATAAACCTGTAGCTTAGAGTATTACATGGAGAGTATTAGGTGATAAACCTGTAGCTTAGAGTATTACATGGAGAAGTATTAGGTGATAAACCTGTAGCTTAGAGTATTACATGGAGAGTATTAGGTGATAAACCTGTAGCTTAGAGTATTACATGGAGAGTATTAGGTGATAAACCTGTAGCTTAGAGTATTACATGGAGAAGTATTAGGTGATAAACCTGTAGCTTAGAGTATTACATGGAGAAGTATTAGGTGATAAACCTGTAGCTTAGAGTATTACATGGAGAAGTATTAGGTGATAAACCTGTAGCTTAGAGTATTACATGGAGAAGTATTAGGTGATAAACCTGTAGCTTAGAGTATTACATGGAGAAGTATTAGGTGATAAACCTGTAGCTTAGAGTATTACATGGAGAAGTATTAGGTGATAAACCTGTAGCTTAGAGTATTACATGGAGAGTATTAGGTGATAAACCTGTAGCTTAGAGTATTACATGGAGAAGTATGTAGGTGGAGAAGTATTAGGTGATAAACCTGTAGCTTAGAGTATTACATGGAGAGTATTAGGTGATAAACCTGTAGCTTAGAGTATTACATGGAGAGTATTAGGTGATAAACCTGTAGCTTAGAGTATTACATGGAGAGTATTAGGTGATAAACCTGTAGCTTAGAGTATTACATGGAGAAGTATTAGGTGATAAACCTGTAGCTTAGAGTATTACATGGAGAAGTATTAGGTGATAAACCTGTAGCTTAGAGTATTACATGGAGAGTATTAGGTGATAAACCTGTAGCTTAGAGTATTACATGGAGAGTATTAGGTGATAAACCTGTAGCTTAGAGTATTACATGGAGAGTATTAGGTGATAAACCTGTAGCTTAGAGTATTACATGGAGAGTATTAGGTGATAAACCTGTAGCTTAGAGTATTACATGGAGAGTATTAGGTGATAAACCTGTAGCATGGAGAGTATTAGAGTATTACATGGAGAGTATTAGGTGATAAACCTGTAGCTTAGAGTATTACATGGAGAAGTATTAGGTGATAAACCTGTAGCTTAGAGTATTACATGGAGAAGTATTAGGTGATAAACCTGTAGCTTAGAGTATTACATGGAGAGTATTAGGTGATAAACCTGTAGCTTAGAGTATTACATGGAGAGTATTAGGTGATAAACCTGTAGCTTAGAGTATTACATGGAGAAGTATTAGGTGATAAACCTGTAGCTTAGAGTATTACATGGAGAAGTATTAGGTGATAAACCTGTAGCTTAGAGTATTACATGGAGAGTATTAGGTGATAAACCTGTAGCTTAGAGTATTACATGGAGAGTATTAGGTGATAAACCTGTAGCTTAGAGTATTACATGGAGAAGTATTAGGTGATAAACCTGTAGCTTAGAGTATTACATGGAGAAGTATTAGGTGATAAACCTGTAGCTTAGAGTATTACATGGAGAAGTATTAGGTGATAAACCTGTAGCTTAGAGTATTACATGGAGAGTATTAGGTGATAAACCTGTAGCTTAGAGTATTACATGGAGAGTATTAGGTGATAAACCTGTAGCTTAGAGTATTACATGGAGAGTATTAGGTGATAAACCTGTAGCTTAGAGTATTACATGGAGAGTATTAGGTGATAAACCTGTAGCTTAGAGTATTACATGGAGAGTATTAGGTGATAAACCTGTAGCTTAGAGTATTACATGGAGAAGTATTAGGTGATAAACCTGTAGCTTAGAGTATTACATGGAGAAGTATTAGGTGATAAACCTGTAGCTTAGAGTATTACATGGAGAAGTATTAGGTGATAAACCTGTAGCTTAGAGTATTACATGGAGAGTATTAGGTGATAAACCTGTAGCTTAGAGTATTACATGGAGAAGTATTAGGTGATAAACCTGTAGCTTAGAGTATTACATGGAGAGTATTAGGTGATAAACCTGTAGCTTAGAGTATTACATGGAGAGTATTAGGTGATAAACCTGTAGCTTAGAGTATTACATGGAGAGTATTAGGTGATAAACCTGTAGCTTAGAGTATTACATGGAGAGTATTAGGTGATAAACCTGTAGCTTAGAGTATTACATGGAGAAGTATTAGGTGATAAACCTGTAGCTTAGAGTATTACATGGAGAAGTATTAGGTGATAAACCTGTAGCTTAGAGTATTACATGGAGAAGTATTAGGTGATAAACCTGTAGCTTAGAGTATTACATGGAGAAGTATTAGGTGATAAACCTGTAGCTTAGAGTATTACATGGAGAAGTATTAGGTGATAAACCTGTAGCTTAGAGTATTACATGGAGAAGTATTAGGTGATAAACCTGTAGCTTAGAGTATTACATGGAGAAGTATTAGGTGATAAACCTGTAGCTTAGAGTATTACATGGAGAAGTATTAGGTGATAAACCTGTAGCTTAGAGTATTACATGGAGAAGTATTAGGTGATAAACCTGTAGCTTAGAGTATTACATGGAGAAGTATTAGGTGATAAACCTGTAGCTTAGAGTATTACATGGAGAAGTATTAGGTGATAAACCTGTAGCTTAGAGTATTACATGGAGAAGTATTAGGTGATAAACCTGTAGCTTAGAGTATTACATGGAGAAGTATTGTAGCTTAGAGTATTACATGGAGAAGTATTAGGTGATAAACCTGTAGCTTAGAGTATTACATGGAGAAGTATTAGGTGATAAACCTGTAGCTTAGAGTATTACATGGAGAGTATTAGGTGATAAACCTGTAGCTTAGAGTATTACATGGAGAGTATTAGGTGATAAACCTGTAGCTTAGAGTATTACATGGAGAGTATTAGGTGATAAACCTGTAGCTTAGAGTATTACATGGAGAAGTATTAGGTGATAAACCTGTAGCTTAGAGTATTACATGGAGAGTATTAGGTGATAAACCTGTAGCTTAGAGTATTACATGGAGAAGTATTAGGTGATAAACCTGTAGCTTAGAGTATTACATGGAGAGTATTAGGTGATAAACCTGTAGCTTAGAGTATTACATGGAGAGTATTAGGTGATAAACCTGTAGCTTAGAGTATTACATGGAGAGTATTAGGTGATAAACCTGTAGCTTAGAGTATTACATGGAGAGTATTAGGTGATAAACCTGTAGCTTAGAGTATTACATGGAGAGTATTAGGTGATAAACCTGTAGCTTAGAGTATTACATGGAGAAGTATTAGGTGATAAACCTGTAGCTTAGAGTATTACATGGAGAAGTATTAGGTGATAAACCTGTAGCTTAGAGTATTACATGGAGAAGTAGGTGATAAACCTGTAGCTTAGAGTATTACATGGAGAAGTATTAGGTGATAAACCTGTAGCTTAGAGTATTACATGGAGAAGTATTAGGTGATAAACCTGTAGCTTAGAGTATTACATGGATTACATGGAGTATTAGGTGATAAACCTGTAGCTTAGAGTATTACATGGAGAGTATTAGGTGATAAACCTGTAGCTTAGAGTATTACATGGAGAAGTATTAGGTGATAAACCTGTAGCTTAGAGTATTACATGGAGAGTATTAGGTGATAAACCTGTAGCTTAGAGTATTACATGGAGAAGTATTAGGTGATAAACCTGTAGCTTAGAGTATTACATGGAGAAGTATTAGGTGATAAACCTGTAGCTTAGAGTATTACATGGAGAAGTATTAGGTGATAAACCTGTAGCTTAGAGTATTACATGGAGAGTATTAGGTGATAAACCTGTAGCTTAGAGTATTACATGGAGAGTATTAGGTGATAAACCTGTAGCTTAGAGTATTAAACCTGTAGCTTAGAGTATTACATGGAGAGTATTAGGTGATAAACATGGAGAGAGTATTAGGTGATAAACCTGTAGCTTAGAGTATTACATGGAGAAGTATTAGGTGATAAACCTGTAGCTTAGAGTATTACATGGAGAAGTATTAGGTGATAAACCTGTAGCTTAGAGTATTACATGGAGAAGTATTAGGTGATAAACCTGTAGCTTAGAGTATTACATGGAGAAGTATTAGGTGATAAACCTGTAGCTTAGAGTATTACATGGAGAGTATTAGGTGATAAACCTGTAGCTTAGAGTATTACATGGAGAAGTATTAGGTGATAAACCTGTAGCTTAGAGTATTACATGGAGAAGTATTAGGTGATAAACCTGTAGCTTAGAGTATTACATGGAGAAGTATTAGGTGATAAACCTGTAGCTTAGAGTATTACATGGAGAACCTGTATTAGGTGATAAACCTGTAGCTTAGAGTATTACATGGAGAAGTATTAGGTGATAAACCTGTAGCTTAGAGTATTACATGGAGAAGTATTAGGTGATAAACCTGTAGCTTAGAGTATTACATGGAGAAGTATTAGGTGATAAACCTGTAGCTTAGAGTATTACATGGAGAAGTATTAGGTGATAAACCTGTAGCTTAGAGTATTACATGGAGAGTATTAGGTGATAAACCTGTAGCTTAGAGTATTACATGGAGAAGTATTAGGTGATAAACCTGTAGCTTAGAGTATTACATGGAGAAGTATTAGGTGATAAACCTGTAGCTTAGAGTATTACATGGAGAAGTATTAGGTGATAAACCTGTAGCTTAGAGTATTACATGGAGAGTATTAGGTGATAAACCTGTAGCTTAGAGTATTACATGGAGAAGTATTAGGTGATAAACCTGTAGCTTAGAGTATTACATGGAGAGTATTAGGTGATAAACCTGTAGCTTAGAGTATTACATGGAGAAGTATTAGGTGATAAACCTGTAGCTTAGAGTATTACATGGAGAAGTATTAGGTGATAAACCTGTAGCTTAGAGTATTACATGGAGAAGTATTAGGTGATAAACCTGTAGCTTAGAGTATTACATGGAGAAGTATTAGGTGATAAACCTGTAGCTTAGAGTATTACATGGAGAAGTATTAGGTGATAAACCTGTAGCTTAGAGTATTACATGGAGAAGTATTAGGTGATAAACCTGTAGCTTAGAGTATTACATGGAGAGTATTAGGTGATAAACCTGTAGCTTAGAGTATTACATGGAGAGTATTAGGTGATAAACCTGTAGCTTAGAGTATTACATGGAGAGTATTAGGTGATAAACCTGTAGCTTAGAGTATTACATGGAGAGTATTAGGTGATAAACCTGTAGCTTAGAGTATTACATGGAGAGTATTAGGTGATAAACCTGTAGCTTAGAGTATTACATGGAGAAGTATTAGGTGATAAACCTGTAGCTTAGAGTATTACATGGAGAAGTATTAGGTGATAAACCTGTAGCTTAGAGTATTACATGGAGAAGTATTAGGTGATAAACCTGTAGCTTAGAGTATTACATGGAGAAGTATTAGGTGATAAACCTGTAGCTTAGAGTATTACATGGAGAAGTATTAGGTGATAAACCTGTAGCTTAGAGTATTACATGGAGAAGTATTAGGTGATAAACCTGTAGCTTAGAGTATTACATGGAGAGTATTAGGTGATAAACCTGTAGCTTAGAGTATTACATGGAGAGTATTAGGTGATAAACCTGTAGCTTAGAGTATTACATGGAGAAGTATTAGGTGATAAACCTGTAGCTTAGAGTATTACATGGAGAAGTATTAGGTGATAAACCTGTAGCTTAGAGTATTACATGGAGAGTATTAGGTGATAAACCTGTAGCTTAGAGTATTACATGGAGAGTATTAGGTGATAAACCTGTAGCTTAGAGTATTACATGGAGAAGTATTAGGTGATAAACCTGTAGCTTAGAGTATTACATGGAGAAGTATTAGGTGATAAACCTGTAGCTTAGAGTATTACATGGAGAAGTATTAGGTGATAAACCTGTAGCTTAGAGTATTACATGGAGAAGTATTAGGTGATAAACCTGTAGCTTAGAGTATTACATGGAGAGTATTAGGTGATAAACCTGTAGCTTAGAGTATTACATGGAGAAGTATTAGGTGATAAACCTGTAGCTTAGAGTATTACATGGAGAGTATTAGGTGATAAACCTGTAGCTTAGAGTATTACATGGAGAGTATTAGGTGATAAACCTGTAGCTTAGAGTATTACATGGAGAGTATTAGGTGATAAACCTGTAGCTTAGAGTATTACATGGAGAGTATTAGGTGATAAACCTGTAGCTTAGAGTATTACATGGAGAAGTATTAGGTGATAAACCTGTAGCTTAGAGTATTACATGGAGAGTATTAGGTGATAAACCTGTAGCTTAGAGTATTACATGGAGAAGTATTAGGTGATAAACCTGTAGCTTAGAGTATTACATGGAGATTAGTATTAGGTGATAAACCTGTAGCTTAGAGTATTACATGGAGAAGTATTAGGTGATAAACCTGTAGCTTAGAGTATTACATGGAGAGTATTAGGTGATAAACCTGTAGCTTAGAGTATTACATGGAGAAGTATTAGGTGATAAACCTGTAGCTTAGAGTATTACATGGAGAAGTATTAGGTGATAAACCTGTAGCTTAGAGTATTACATGGAGAAGTATTAGGTGATAAACCTGTAGCTTAGAGTATTACATGGAGAAGTATTAGGTGATAAACCTGTAGCTTAGAGTATTACATGGAGAAGTATTAGGTGATAAACCTGTAGCTTAGAGTATTACATGGAGAAGTATTAGGTGATAAACCTGTAGCTTAGAGAGTATTACATGGAGATTACATGGAGAAGTATTAGGTGATAAACCTGTAGCTTAGAGTATTACATGGAGAAGTATTAGGTGATAAACCTGTAGCTTAGAGTATTACATGGAGAGTATTAGGTGATAAACCTGTAGCTTAGAGTATTACATGGAGAGTATTAGGTGATAAACCTGTAGCTTAGAGTATTACATGGAGAAGTATTAGGTGATAAACCTGTAGCTTAGAGTATTACATGGAGAGTATTAGGTGATAAACCTGTAGCTTAGAGTATTACATGGAGAGTATTAGGTGATAAACCTGTAGCTTAGAGTATTACATGGAGAAGTATTAGGTGATAAACCTGTAGCTTAGAGTATTACATGGAGAGTATTAGGTGATAAACCTGTAGCTTAGAGTATTACATGGAGAGTATTAGGTGATAAACCTGTAGCTTAGAGTATTACATGGAGAGTATTAGGTGATAAACCTGTAGCTTAGAGTATTACATGGAGAAGTATTAGGTGATAAACCTGTAGCTATTACATGGAGTATTACATGGAGAGTATTACATGGAGAAGTATAAACCTGTAGCTTAGAGTATTACATGGAGAAGTATTAGGTGATAAACCTGTAGCTTAGAGTATTACATGGAGAGTATTAGGTGATAAACCTGTAGCTTAGAGTATTACATGGAGAGTATTAGGTGATAAACCTGTAGCTTAGAGTATTACATGGAGAAGTATTAGGTGATAAACCTGTAGCTTAGAGTATTACATGGAGAGTATTAGGTGATAAACCTGTAGCTTAGAGTATTACATGGAGAAGTATTAGGTGATAAACCTGTAGCTTAGAGTATTACATGGAGAGTATTAGGTGATAAACCTGTAGCTTAGAGTATTACATGGAGAGTATTAGGTGATAAACCTGTAGCTTAGAGTATTACATGGAGAAGTATTAGGTGATAAACCTGTAGCTTAGAGTATTACATGGAGAGTATTAGGTGATAAACCTGTAGCTTAGAGTATTACATGGAGAAGTATTAGGTGATAAACCTGTAGCTTAGAGTATTACATGGAGAGTATTAGGTGATAAACCTGTAGCTTAGAGTATTACATGGAGAAGTATTAGGTGATAAACCTGTAGCTTAGAGTATTACATGGAGAAGTATTAGGTGATAAACCTGTAGCTTAGAGTATTACATGGAGAAGTATTAGGTGATAAACCTGTAGCTTAGAGTATTACATGGAGAGTATTAGGTGATAAACCTGTAGCTTAGAGTATTACATGGAGGTGATAAACCTGTATTAGGTGATAAACCTGTAGCTTAGAGTATTACATGGAGAAGTATTAGGTGATAAACCTGTAGCTTAGAGTATTACATGGAGAAGTATTAGGTGATAAACCTGTAGCTTAGAGTATTACATGGAGAGTATTAGGTGATAAACCTGTAGCTTAGAGTATTACATGGAGAGTATTAGGTGATAAACCTGTAGCTTAGAGTATTACATGGAGAAGTATTAGGTGATAAACCTGTAGCTTAGAGTATTACATGGAGAGTATTAGGTGATAAACCTGTAGCTTAGAGTATTACATGGAGAAGTATTAGGTGATAAACCTGTAGCTTAGAGTATTACATGGAGAAGTATTAGGTGATAAACCTGTAGCTTAGAGTATTACATGGAGAAGTATTAGGTGATAAACCTGTAGCTTAGAGTATTACATGGAGAAGTATTAGGTGATAAACCTGTAGCTTAGAGTATTACATGGAGAGTATTAGGTGATAAACCTGTAGCTTAGAGTATTACATGGAGAGTATTAGGTGATAAACCTGTAGCTTAGAGTATTACATGGAGAAGTATTAGGTGATAAACCTGTAGCTTAGAGTATTACATGGAGAGTATTAGGTGATAAACCTGTAGCTTAGAGTATTACATGGAGAGTATTAGGTGATAAACCTGTAGCTTAGAGTATTACATGGAGAGTATTAGGTGATAAACCTGTAGCTTAGAGTATTACATGGAGAAGTATTAGGTGATAAACCTGTAGCTTAGAGTATTACATGGAGAAGTATTAGGTGATAAACCTGTAGCTTAGAGTATTACATGGAGAAGTATTAGGTGATAAACCTGTAGCTTAGAGTATTACATGGAGAGTATTAGGTGATAAACCTGTAGCTTAGAGTATTACATGGAGAGTATTAGGTGATAAACCTGTAGCTTAGAGTATTACATGGAGAAGTATTAGGTGATAAACCTGTAGCTTAGAGTATTACATGGAGAAGTATTAGGTGATAAACCTGTAGCTTAGAGTATTACATGGAGAAGTATTAGGTGATAAACCTGTAGCTTAGAGTATTACATGGAGAGTATTAGGTGATAAACCTGTAGCTTAGAGTATTACATGGAGAGTATTAGGTGATAAACCTGTAGCTTAGAGTATTACATGGAGAAGTATTAGGTGATAAACCTGTAGCTTAGAGTATTACATGGAGAGTATTAGGTGATAAACCTGTAGCTTAGAGTATTACATGGAGAAGTATTAGGTGATAAACCTGTAGCTTAGAGTATTACATGGAGAAGTATTAGGTGATAAACCTGTAGCTTAGAGTATTACATGGAGAAGTATTAGGTGATAAACCTGTAGCTTAGAGTATTACATGGAGAAGTATTAGGTGATAAACCTGTAGCTTAGAGTATTACATGGAGAAGTATTAGGTGATAAACCTGTAGCTTAGAGTATTACATGGAGAAGTATTAGGTGATAAACCTGTAGCTTAGAGTATTACATGGAGAGTATTAGGTGATAAACCTGTAGCTTAGAGTATTACATGGAGAAGTATTAGGTGATAAACCTGTAGCTTAGAGTATTACATGGAGAGTATTAGGTGATAAACCTGTAGCTTAGAGTATTACATGGAGAGTATTAGGTGATAAACCTGTAGCTTAGAGTATTACATGGAGAGTATTAGGTGATAAACCTGTAGCTTAGAGTATTACATGGAGAAGTATTAGGTGATAAACCTGTAGCTTAGAGTATTACATGGAGAAGTATTAGGTGATAAACCTGTAGCTTAGAGTATTACATGGAGAGTATTAGGTGATAAACCTGTAGCTTAGAGTATTACATGGAGAAGTATTAGGTGATAAACCTGTAGCTTAGAGTATTACATGGAGAAGTATTAGGTGATAAACCTGTAGCTTAGAGTATTACATGGAGACATTAGGATAAACCTGTAGCTTAGAGTATTACATGGAGAAGTATTAGGTGATAAACCTGTAGCTTAGAGTATTACATGGAGAAGTATTAGGTGATAAACCTGTAGCTTAGAGTATTACATGGAGAGTATTAGGTGATAAACCTGTAGCTTAGAGTATTACATGGAGAGAGTATTAGGTGATAAACCTGTAGCTTAGAGTATTACATGGAGAGTATTAGGTGATAAACCTGTAGCTTAGAGTATTACATGGAGAAGTATTAGGTGATAAACCTGTAGCTTAGAGTATTACATGGAGAAGTATTAGGTGATAAACCTGTAGCTTAGAGTATTACATGGAGAAGTATTAGGTGATAAACCTGTAGCTTAGAGTATTACATGGAGAGTATTAGGTGATAAACCTGTAGCTTAGAGTATTACATGGAGAAGTATTAGGTGATAAACCTGTAGCTTAGAGTATTACATGGAGAAGTATTAGGTGATAAACCTGTAGCTTAGAGTATTACATGGAGAAGTATTAGGTGATAAACCTGTAGCTTAGAGTATTACATGGAGAAGTATTAGGTGATAAACCTGTAGCTTAGAGTATTACATGGAGAAGTATTAGGTGATAAACCTGTAGCTTAGAGTATTACATGGAGAGTATTAGGTGATAAACCTGTAGCTTAGAGTATTACATGGAGAAGTATTAGGTGATAAACCT